>NW_028189000.1:296171-361462 GCF_054131305.1 Coturnix japonica | reverse complement strand
TGACCCCATATGGACCCATATGGCCCCATAACCCCCCCATTGACCCCATATGGTCCCATATGGCCCCATAACCCCCCCATAACCCCCCCATTGACCCCATATGGACCCATATGGACCCATAACCCCCCATTGACCCCATATGGCCCCATAACCCCCCTACAATGACCCACAATGACCCTATTGACCCCATAGAGACCCCATTGACTCCACTGACCCCATAGAGACCCCACTGACCCCATAGAGACCCCAATGTGACCCCATAGAGACCCCATTGATCCCACAGGGACCCCACTGACCCCATAGAGACCCCATTGATCCCATAGAGACCCCAATGGGACCCCATAGAGACCCCACTGACTCCATAGAGACCCCATTGATCCCATAGGGACCCCAATGGGACCCCATAGAGACCCCACTGACTCCATAGAGACCCCATTGATCCCATAGGGACCCCAATGTGGCCCCACTGACCCCATAGAGACCCCATTGACTCCATAGAGACCCCAATGTGACCCCACAGAGACCCCATTGACCCCATAGAGACCCCAATGTGACCCCATAGAGACCCCACTGATCCCATAGGGACCCCAATGTGACCCCATAGAGACCCCATTGACCCCATAGAGACCCCAATGTGACCCCATAGAACCCATAGAGACCCCAATATGACCCCACTGACCCCATAGAGACCCCACTGACCCCATAGAGACCCCACTGACCCCATAGAGACCCCATTGACTCCATAGAGACCCCAATGTGACCCCACTGACCCCATAGAGACCCCATTGACTCCATAGAGACCCCAATGTGACCCCACTGACCCCATAGAGACCCCATTGACTCAATAGAGACCCCAATATGACCCCATTGACCCCATAGAGACCCCAATGGGACCCCATTGACCCCATAGAGACCCCAATGGGACCCCATTGACCCCATAGAGACCCCAATGGGACCCCATTGACCCCATAGAGACCCCAATGGGACCCCATTGACCCCATAGAGACCCCAATGGGACCCCATTGACCCCATAGAGACCCCAATGGGACCCCATTGACCCCATAGAGACCCCAATGGGACCACATTGACCCCGTAGAGACCCCACTGACCCCATAGAGACCCCAATATGACCCCACTGACCCCATAGAGACCCCAGTGTGACCCCACTGACCCCATAGAGACCCCATAGAGACCCCATAGAGACCCCATTGATCCCATAGGGACCCCAATGTGACCCCACTGACCCCATAGAGACCCCACTGACCCCATAGAGACCCCATTGACCCCATAGAGACCCCACTGACCCCATAGAGACCCCAATGTGACCCCATTGACCCCATAGAGACCCCACTGACCCCATAGAGACCCCACTGATCCCATAGGGACCCCAATGTGACCCCATAGAGACCCCATTGATCCCATAGAGACCCCAATGTGACCCCATAGAGACCCCACTGATCCCATAGGGACCCCAATGTGACCCCATAGAGACCCCATTGACCCCATAGAGACCCCAATGGGACCCCATAGAACCCATAGAGACCCCAATATGACCCCACTGACCCCATAGAGACCCCACTGACCCCATAGAGACCCCACTGACCCCATAGAGACCCCATTGACTCCATAGAGACCCCAATGTGACCCCACTGACCCCATAGAGACCCCATTGACTCAATAGAGACCCCAATGTGACCCCATTGACCCCATAGAGACCCCAATGGGACCCCATAGAACCCATAGAGACCCCACTGACCCCACAGAGACCCCACTGACCCCATAGAGACCCCAATAGGACCCCACTGACCCCATAGAGACCCCAATGGGACCCCATAGAGACCCCATTGACCCCATAGAGACCCCAATGGGACCCCATAGAGACCCCATTGATCCCATAGGGACCCCAATGTGACCCCATAGAGACCCCATTGACCCCATAGAGACCCCACTGACCCCATAGAGACCCCATTGACCCCATAGAGACCCCACTGACCCCATAGAGACCCCATTGACCCCATAGAGACCCCACTGACCCCATAGAGACCCCATTGACCCCATAGAGACCCCAATGTGACCCCACTGACCCCATAGAGACCCAATATGACCCCATAGAGACCCCAATGTGACCCCATAGAACCCATAGAGACCCCAATGGGACCCCATAGAACCCATAGAGACCCCACTGACCCCACAGAGACCCCACTGACCCCATAGAGACCCCAATAGGACCCCACTGACCCCATAGAGACCCCAATGGGACCCCATAGAGACCCCATTGACCCCATAGAGACCCCAATGGGACCCCATAGAGACCCCATTGATCCCATAGGGACCCCAATGTGACCCCATAGAGACCCCATTGACCCCATAGAGACCCCAATGTGACCCCATAGAGACCCCATTGACCCCATAGAGATCCCAATGTGACCCCATAGAGACCCCATTGATCCCATAGGGACCCCAATGTGACCCCATAGAGACCCCATTGATCCCATAGAGACCCCACTGACCCCATAGAGACCCCATTGATCCCATAGGGACCCCAATGTGACCCCATAGAGACCCCATTGATCTCATAGGGACCCCAATGTGACCCCATAGAGACCCCATTGACCCCATAGGGACCCCAATGTGACCCCATAGAGACCCCATTGACCCCATAGAGACCCCAATGTGACCCCATAGAGATCCCAATGGGACCCCATAGACACCCCATAGAGACCCCAATGTGACCCCATAGAGACCCCATTGACTCCATAGAGACCCCATTGATCCCATAGAGACCCCAATGGGACCCCATAGAGACCCCATTGATCCCATAGAGACCCCATTGATCCCATAGGGACCCCACTGACCCCATAGAGACCCCACTGACCCCACAGAGACCCCACTGACCCATAGAGACCCCATTGATCCCATAGGGACCCCAATGTGACCCCATAGAGACCCCACTGATCCCATAGAGACCCCAATGTGACCCCATAGAGACCCCATTGATCCAATAGAGACCCCATTGATCCCATAGGGACCCCAATGTGACCCCATAGAGACCCCATTGATCCCATAGAGACCCCAATGTGACCCCATAGAGACCCCACTGATCCCATAGAGACCCCAATGTGACCCCATAGAGACCCCATTGACCCCATAGGGACCCCAATGTGACCCCATAGAGACCCCATTGACCCCATAGAGACCCCAATGTGACCCCATAGAGACCCCATTGATCCCATAGGGACCCCATTGATCCCATAGGGACCCCAATGTGACCCCATAGAGACCCCACTGACCCCATAGAGACCCCAATGGGACCCCATAGAGACCCCAGTGTGACCCCATAGAGACCCCATTGACCCCATAGAGACCCCAATGGGACCCCATTGACCCCATAGAGACCCCAATATGACCCCACTGACCCCATAGAGACCCCATTGACCCCAAATGCCCCCCCCCCCCCATAAAAAACCCCAAATCTGCCCTTTTTTCACCCATTTATTATAAAAATGGGGGAGGGGGGGGGGGTTATTTGGGGAGGGGTCCCAAACTGGGGGGGGGAGGTGAAATGGGGGGGGTCCCAATTTGGGGGGGTGACCCCAATTATGGGGTGGGAGACCCCAATATGGGGGGGGGGGGGTTAAAATGGGGGGGGTCCTTTATTGGGGGGGGGGACCCCGATTTTGGGGGGGGGGGCCAAATGGGGGGGGTCCTCAATGTGAGGGGGGGGGTCCAGAAGGGCTTTAAGGGGGTCCTCAATGTGGGGGGGGTCCCCAATATGGGGGGGGTCCAGAAGGGGTTTTGGGGGGGGGGGTCTCTGATATGGGGAGGGGTCCTGAAGGGGGGGGGGGTTTCAAATATGGGGGGGGTCCTCCAATATGGGGGGGGGTCCCCAATATGGGGGGGGGGTCCAGAAGGGGTTTGGGGGGGGGGTCTTTGATATGGGGGGGGCTGAAAAGGGGGGGGTCTCCAATATGGGGGGGGTCCTCAATTTGGGGGGGGGTCCAGAAGGGCTTTAAGGGGGTCCTCAATGTGGGGGGGGTCCCCAATATGGGGGGGGTCCAGAAGGGGTTTGGGGGGGGGGGTCTTTGATATGGGGGGGGGCTGAAAAGGGGGGGGTCTCCAATATGGGGGAGGGTCCTCAATGTGGGGGGGGGGTCCCCAATATGGGGGGGGTCCAGAAGGGGTTTGGGGGGGGGGTCTTTGATATGGGGAGGGGTCTCCAATATGGGGGAGGGTCTTTGATATGGGGGGGGTCCTCAATGTGTGGGGGCGTCCCCAATATGGGGGGGTCCAGAAGGGGTTTGGGGGGGGGGGGGGGGGGCTGAAAAGAGGGGGGTCTCCAATATGGGGGGGGTCCAGAAGAGGTTTGGGGGGGGGTCTTTGATATGGGGGGGGGTCCTCAAATATGGGGGGGGTCCTCAATGTGTGGGGGGGTCCCCAATATGGGGGGGGTCCAGAAGGGGTTTGGGGGGGGGGTCTTTGATATGGGGGGGGGGGGGTCTCCAATATGGGGAGGGGTCCTCCAATATGGGGGGGGGTCCCCAATATGGGGGGGGGTCCAGAAGGGGTTTGGGGGGGGGTCTTTGATATGGGGGGGGGGTCTCCAATATGGGGGGGGGTCCTCAATGTGTGGGGGGGGTCCAAAATATGGGGGGGGTCCAGAAGATGTTGGGGGGGGGGTCCTGGATTTGGGGGGGGGTCTTTAATTTGGGGGGGGGTCTTTAATTTGAGGGGGGGTCTTTGTGCTCCTCAGGGTCCCTCGCTGAAGCGGGACCCCCCCCCCAGCTCGGGGTCGAACTGCGGCCTGTGGGGAACAGAGAGCAATAGAGACCCCATAGAGCCCATAGGGACCCCATAGACCCCATAGAGCCCATAGGGACCCATAGAGCCCATAGGGACCCCATAGAGCCCATAGAGCCCATAGGGACCCCATAGAGCCCATATAACCCCATATAACCCCATATAACCCCATATATCCCTATATAACCCCATATAACCCCATATATCCCCTATATAACCCCATATATCCCATATATCCCCTATATAACCTCATATAACCCCATATAACCCCAAATATCCCCTATATAAACCCCATATAACCCCATATAACCCCATATAACCCCATATATCCCCCATATAACCCCATATAACCCCATATATCCCCTATATAACCCCATATAACCCCATATATCCCCTATATAACCCCATATAACCCCATATATCCCCTATATAACCCCATATAACCCCATATAACCCCATATAACCCCATATATCCCCTATATAACCCCATATAACCCCATATATCCCCTATATAACCCCATATAACCCCATATAACCCCATATAACCCCATATATCCCCTATATAACCCCATATAACCCCATATAACCCCATATCACCCCATATATCCCCATATAACCCCATATAACCCCATATAACCCCATATAAACCCCATATATCCCCATATAACCCCATATATCCCCTATATAACCCCATATAACCCCATATATCCCCTATATAACCCCATATAACCCCATATATCCCCTATATAACCCCATATAACCCCATATATCCCCTATATAACCCCATATAACCCCATATATCCCCATATATAACCCCATATATCCCCTATATAACCCCATATAACCCCATATATCCCCTATATAACCCCATATATCCCCTATATAACCCCATATATCCCCTAATAACCCCATATAACCCCATATAACCCCATATAACCCCATATATCCCCATATATCCCCTATATAACCCCATATAACCCCATATAACCCCATATAACCCCATATAACCCCATATATCCCCATATATCCCCATAATTACATATCCCCCATATACCCATATAACCCCATATAACCCCATATATCCCCATATATCCCCTATATAACCCCATATAACCCCATATAACCCCATATATCCCCTATATAACCCCATATAACCCCATATAACCCCATATATCCCCTATATAACCCCTATAACCCCATATAACCCCATATAACCCCATATAACCCCATATATCCCCTATATAACCCCATATAACCCCATATAACCCCATATATCCCCTATATAACCCCATATAACCCCATATAACCCTATATACCCCCATATAACCCCATATAACCCCATATATCCCCTATATAACCCCATATAACCCCATATAACCCCATATAACCCCATATAACCCCATATATCCCCTATATAACCCCATATAACCCCATATATCCCCTATATAACCCCATATAACCCCATAGAACCCCATATAACCCCATATAACCCTATATAACCCCATATAACCCCATATAACCCTATATAACCCCATATAACCCCATATAACCCTATATAACCCCATATAACCCCATATAACCCCATATAACCCCATATAACCCCATATAACCCCATATATCCCCTATATAACCCCATATAACCCCATATAACCCCATATAACCCCCATATAACCCCATATAACCCCATATAACCCTATATAACCCCATATAACCCCATATAACCCCATATAACCCCATATAACCCCATATATCCCCTATATAACCCCATATAACCCCATATAACCCCATATAACCCCATATAACCCTATATAACCCCATATAACCCCATATAACCCCATATATCCCCATATAACCCCATATAACCCCATATAACCCCATATAACCCCATATATCCCCTATATAACCCCATATAACCCCATATAACCCTATATAACCCCATATAACCCCATATAACCCCATATATCCCTATATAACCCCATATATCCCCTATATAACCCCATATAACCCCATATATCCCCATATATCCCCATATATCCCCTATATAACCCCATATAACCCCATATATCCCATATAACCCCATATAACCCCATATAACCCTATATATCCCCTATATAACCCTATATAACCCCATACCACCCCATATAACCCCATATAACCCCATATATCCCCTATATAACCCCATATAACCCCATATAACCCCATATAGCCCCATATAACCCCATATAACCCCATATAACCCCATATAACCCCATATAACCCCATATAACCCCATATATCCCCTATATAACCCCATATAACCCCATATAACCCTATATAACCCCATATAACCCCATATAACCCCATATATCCCTATATAACCCCATATATCCCCTATATAACCCCATATAACCCCATATATCCCCATATATCCCCTATATAACCCCATATAACCCCATATATCCCATATAACCCCATATAACCCCATATAACCCTATATATCCCCTATATAACCCTATATAACCCCATACCACCCCATATAACCCCATATAACCCCATATATCCCCTATATAACCCCATATAACCCCATATATCCCCTATATAACCCCATATAACCCCATATAACCCCATATAACCCCATATATCCCCCATATAACCCCATATAACCCCATATAACCCCATATAACCCCATATAACCCTATATATCCCCTATATAACCCTATATAACCCCATACAACCCCATATAACCCCATATATCCCCTATATAACCCCATATATCCCCTATATAACCCCATATAACCCCATATAACCCTATATAACCCCATATAACCCCATATAACCCCATATACCCCCATATAACCCCATATAACCCTATATAACCCCATATAACCCCATATAACCCCATATAACCCCATATATCCCCTATATAACCCCATATAACCCCATATAACCCCATATAACCCCATATAACCCCATATAACCCTATATAACCCCATATAACCCCATATAACCCTATATAACCCCATATAACCCCATATAACCCCATATACCCCCATATAACCCCATATAACCCCATATACCCCTATATAACCCCATATACCCCCATATAACCCCATATAACCCCATATAACCCCATATAACCCCATATATCCCCTATATAACCCTATATAACCCCATATAACCCCATATAACCCCATATAACCCCATATATCCCCTATATAACCCCATATATCCCCTATATAACCCCATATACCCCCATATAACCCCATATAACCCCATATAACCCCATATAACCCCATATACCCCCATATAACCCCATATAACCCCATATAACCCCATATAACCCCATATATCCCCTATATAACCCTATATAACCCCATATAACCCCATATAACCCCATATAACCCCATATAACCCCATATATCCCCTATATAACCCCATATACCTCCATCCTCCTCCTTGCCGGCCCCGTTTCCTTCCACCCCATTGATCCCAATCGACTGCCGGGAGGGGGCGGAGCTTCAACCTCGCTATGCTCATAAATCATGCTAATTAGTTAACGAATATTCATTAGCCAATTAGCATTAATTAGCATAATTAGCGTTAATTAACCCCCCCACCTGTTGGTTCTCCTCCGTTTCGGTTCCATTGGATCCAACAGCCCCAGTTTCTCACGGCGTTCGGCGGCTCGGTCCCTATATTTCAACTGAGACCCCATAGAGACCCCATAGACCCCATAGGGATCAATAGAGACCCCATAGAGACCCATAGAGACCCCATAGACCCCATAGAGACCCATAGGGACCCCATAGACCCCATAGAGACCCATAGAGACCCATAGAGACCCATAGACCCCATAGGGACCCATAGAGACCCATAGGGACCCATAGGGACCCATAGAGACCCATAGAGACCCATAGAGACCCATAGGGACCCATAGAGACCCCATAGGGATCAATAGAGACCCCATAGACCCCATAGGGATCAATAGAGACCCCATAGACCCCATAGGGATCAATAGAGAACCCATAGACCCCATAGGGATCAATAGAGACCCCATAGACCCCATAGGGATCAATAGAGACCCCATAGACCCCATAGGGATCAATAGAGACCCCATAGACCCCATAGGGATCAATAGAGACCCCATAGAGACCCATAGAGACCCCATAGACCCCATAGAGACCCATAGGGACCCCATAGACCCCATAGAGACCCATAGAGACCCATAGAGACCCATAGACCCCATAGGGACCCATAGAGACCCATAGGGACCCATAGGGACCCATAGAGACCCATAGAGACCCATAGAGACCCATAGGGACCCATAGAGACCCCATAGGGATCAATAGAGACCCCATAGACCCCATAGGGATCAATAGAGACCCCATAGACCCCATAGGGATCAATTGAGACCCCATAGACCCCATAGGGATCAATAGAGACCCCATAGACCCCATAGGGATCAATAGAGACCCCATAGACCCCATAGGGATCAATAGAGACCCCATAGACCCCATAGGGATCAATAGAGACCCATAGGGACCCCATAGGGACCCATAGGGACCCATAGAGAACCCATAGATACCCATAGAGACCCCATAGAACCCCATAGGGATCAATAGAGACCCATAGAGACCCATAGGGACCCATAGGGACCCATAGGGACCCATAGAGACCCCATAGAACCCCATAGAGACCCATAGAGACCCATAGAGACCCATAGAGACCCATAGAGACCCTATAGATCCCATAGAGACCCATAGAGACCCCATAGAGACCCATAGAGACCCCATAGAGACCCATAGAGACCCCATAGAGACCCATAGACCCCATAGAGACCCCATAGGGACCCATAGAGACCCATAGAGACCCATAGAGACCCATAGAGACCCATAGGGACCCATAGAGACCCATAGAGACCCCATAGAGACCCATAGGGACCCATAGGGACCCATAGGGACCCCATAGACCCCATAGAGAACCCATAGAGACCCCATAGTCCCCATAGAGAACCCATAGAGACCCATAGGGACACATAGGGACACATAGGGACACATAGGGACCCATAGAGACCCATAGAGACCCATAGGGACCCATAGAGACCCATAGAGACCCCACAGACCCCATAGAGACCCATAGGGACCCCATAGACCCCATAGAGACCCATAGAGACCCATAGGGACCCATAGAGACCCATAGAGACCCCATAGAGACCCCATAGACCCCATAGGGATCAATAGAGACCCCATAAGGACCCATAGAGACCCCATAGACCCCATAGGGACCCATAGAGACCCCATAGACCCCATAGAGACCCATATGGACCCATAGGGACCCCATAGACCCCGTAGAGACCCCATAGAGACCCACAGGGACCCATAAAGACCCATAGGGACCCTTAGAGACCCCATAGACCCCATAAGGACCTATAGGGACACATAGAGACCCATAAAGACCCATAGGGACACATAGAGAACCATAGTGACCCCACAGACCCCATAGAGACCCATAGGGACCCATAGGGACCCATAGGGACCCACAGAGACCCCATAGAGAGCCCATAGAACCCCATAGAGACTCCACAGACCCCATAGAGACCCCATATACCCCATAGAGAGCCCATAGAACCCCATAGGGACCCATAAAGACCCATAGAGACCCCATAGGGACCCATAGAGACCCATAGACCCCATAGAGACCCATAGGGACCCCATAGAGACCCATAGAGACCCCATAGACCCCATAGAGACCCATAGGGACCCCATAGGGACCCATAGGACCCCATAGAGACCCATAGAGACCCCATAGACCCCATAGGGATCAATAGAGACCCCATAGACCCCATAGGGATCAATAGAGACCCCATAGAGACCCCATAGAGACCCATAGGGACCCCATAGAACCCCATAGGGACCCATAGGGACCCACAGAGACCCCATAGGGACCCATAGAGACCCCATAGACCCCATAGAGACCCATATGGACCCATAGAGACCCATAGAGACACATAGAGACCCATAGGGACCCATAGAGACCCATAGGGACCCATAGAGACCCCATAGAGACCCATAGAGACCCATAGAGACCCCATAGAGACCCATAGGGACACATAGAGACCCATAGAGACCCATAGGGACACATAGAGACCCATAGGGACACATAGAGACCCATAGACCCCATAGAGACCCATAGAGACCCATAGAGACCCCATAGAGACCCATAGAGACCCATAGGGACCCATAGAGACCCCATAGAGACCCCATAGAGACCCATAGGGACCCATAGAGACCCATAGAGACCCCATAGAGACCCATAGGGACCCATAGAGACCCCATAGACCCCATAGGGACCCATAGGGACACATAGGGACCCATAGGGACCCATAGAGACCCATAGAGACCCATAGAGACCCATAGAGACCCATAGAGACCCCATAGAGACCCATAGAGACCCCATAGACCCCATAGGGATCAATAGAGACCCCATAGGGACCCATAGAGACCCCATAGACCCCATAGAGACCCCATAGAGACCCCATAGGGACCCATAGAGACCCCATAGAACCCCATAGGGATCAATAGAGACCCCATAGGGACCCATAGAGACCCCATAGAACCCCATAGGGATCAATAGAGACCCCATAGACCCCATAGGGACCCATAGGGACCCCATAGACCCCATAGACCCCATAGAGACCCATAGGGACCCATAGAGACCCCATAGACCCCATAGAGACCCATAGGGACCCATAGAGACCCCATAGACCCCATAGAGACCCATATGGACCCATAGGGACCCCATAGACCCCGTAGAGACCCCATAGAGACCCATAGAGACCCATAAAGACCCATAGGGACCCATAGGGACCCACAGAGACCCCATAGAGAGCCCATAGAACCCCATAGAGACTCCACAGACCCCATAGAGACCCCATATACCCCATAGAGAGCCCATAGAACCCCATAGGGACCCATAAAGACCCATAGAGACCCCATAGGGACCCATAGAGACCCATAGACCCCATAGAGACCCATAGGGACCCCATAGAGACCCATAGAGACCCCATAGACCCCATAGAGACCCATAGGGACCCCATAGGGACCCATAGGACCCCATAGAGACCCATAGAGACCCCATAGACCCCATAGGGATCAATAGAGACCCCATAGACCCCATAGGGATCAATAGAGACCCCATAGAGACCCCATAGAGACCCATAGGGACCCCATAGAACCCCATAGGGACCCATAGGGACCCACAGAGACCCCATAGGGACCCATAGAGACCCCATAGACCCCATAGAGACCCATATGGACCCATAGAGACCCATAGAGACACATAGAGACCCATAGGGACCCATAGAGACCCATAGGGACCCATAGAGACCCCATAGAGACCCATAGAGACCCATAGAGACCCCATAGAGACCCATAGGGACACATAGAGACCCATAGAGACCCATAGGGACACATAGAGACCCATAGGGACACATAGAGACCCATAGACCCCATAGAGACCCATAGAGACCCATAGAGACCCCATAGAGACCCATAGAGACCCATAGGGACCCATAGAGACCCCATAGAGACCCCATAGAGACCCATAGGGACCCATAGAGACCCATAGAGACCCCATAGAGACCCATAGGGACCCATAGAGACCCCATAGAGACCCATAGAGACCCATAGAGACCCATAGAGACCCCATAGAGACCCATAGAGACCCCATAGACCCCATAGGGATCAATAGAGACCCCATAGGGACCCATAGAGACCCCATAGACCCCATAGAGACCCCATAGAGACCCCATAGGGACCCATAGAGACCCCATAGAACCCCATAGGGATCAATAGAGACCCCATAGGGACCCATAGAGACCCCATAGAACCCCATAGGGATCAATAGAGACCCCATAGACCCCATAGGGACCCATAGGGACCCCATAGACCCCATAGACCCCATAGAGACCCATAGGGACCCATAGAGACCCCATAGACCCCATAGAGACCCATAGGGACCCATAGAGACCCCATAGACCCCATAGAGACCCATATGGACCCATAGGGACCCCATAGACCCCGTAGAGACCCCATAGAGACCCATAGAGACCCATAAAGACCCATAGGGACCCCATAGACCCCATAGAACCCCATAGGGACCCATAGAGACCCCATAGACCCCATAGAGATCCATAGAGACCCATAGAGACCCATAGGGACCCATAGAGACCCCATAGAGACCCATAGAACCCCATAGGACCCCATAACCCCCCATAGGACCCCATAGAACCCCATAGGACCCCATAGAACCCCATAACCCCCCATAGGACCCCATAGAACCCCATAGGACCCCATAGAACCCCATAACCCCCCATAGGACCCCATAGAACCCCATAGGACCCCATAGAACCCCATAGGACCCCATAGAACCCCATTACCCACCTCCATGTCGCTCCTGTCCCCCCCCTCAGGGGGGGCCGCGTGGCTGCGCCGCTGCAGCTCCAGGTTTTGCTGGGGGGGGGGACCCAAAAACCCCATTAAAAACCCCATTAAAAAACCCCATTAAAAACCCCATTAAAAAACCCCATTGAAAACCCCATTAAAAACCCCATTAAAAAACCCCATTGAAAACCCCATAGGGACCACAAAACCCCTCTTAAAGGGCCACACACCCCATTATTTTGCCCCCAAACCCCTCTTAAAGGGCCACACACCCCATTTTAACCACCCCAAACCCCCCCATAGGGGGGGACCCCAACCCCATAGGAACCCCAAAACCCCATAGAATGACCCCCAAACCCCTCTTAAAGGGCCACACACCCCATTATTTTCCCCCCAAAATCCCTCTTAAAGGGCCACACACCCCATTTTAACCACCCCAAACCCCTCTTAAAGGGCCACACACCCCACCTTATGCAGCCCCGAGAGCTGCTGGTGCCTGAGCAAGGCCTCCCAAACCCCCTATAAGGCCCCATAGACCCCCATAACCCCCCCATATCCCCCCATAGACCCCCATAACCCCCCCATATCCCCCCATAACCCCCCATACACCCCCATAAACCCCTTATAACCCCCCATAGACCCCTATAGACCCCCCAGAACCCCCCATATCCCCCCATAAACCACTTATAATCCCCCATAGACCCCCATATCCCCCCCAAGCCCCCCATATCCCCCCATAAACCCCCTATAGACCCCCATAAACCGCTTATAACCCCCCATATCCCCCCATAGACCCCCCATACACCCTCTTAAAGGGCCACACACCCCATTGGGGACCCCTCTTAAAGGGCCACACACCCCATTTTAACCACCCCAAACTCCCCATAGGGGGGGACCCCAACCCCATAGGGACCCCAAAACCCCTCTTAAAGGGCCACACATCCCATTATTTTGCCCCCAAAACCCCTCTTAAAGGGCCACACACCCCATTTTAACCACCCCAAACTCCCCATAGGTGGGGACCCCAACCCCATAGGGACCCCAAAACCCCTCTTAAAGGGCCACACACCCCATTGGGGACCCCTCTTAAAGGGCCACACACCCCATTGGAGGCCCCCAAACCCCTCTTAAAGGGCCACACACCCCATTGGAGGCCCCCAAACCCCTCTTAAAGGGCCACACACCCCATTTTAACCACCCCAAACCCCCAATAGGGGGGGACCCCAAACCCATAGGGACCCCAAAACCCCATAGAATGACCCCAAATCCCCTCTTAAAGGGCCACACACCCCACCTTATGCAGCCCCGAGAGCTGCTGGTGCCTGAGCAAGGCCTCCTTGCTGGGGAACTGCCTCCTGCAGAGCAGACAGGCCAACTTGTGCCAGTCAGTGAGGGGCTCAGCCCCCCCCCCGGGTCTCTCTTGGGGACCCCCCCCC
Organism: Coturnix japonica; assembly: GCF_054131305.1. Taxonomy (NCBI): domain Eukaryota; kingdom Metazoa; phylum Chordata; class Aves; order Galliformes; family Phasianidae; genus Coturnix; species Coturnix japonica. The sequence goes on along the minus strand of NW_028189000.1, from coordinate 346,809 downwards.
CCCCTCTCCCCTTCCTCTTCGCTTTCGCTCTCCCCGCTGTAGGCGGCCACCAGACCCCGGGGGGGGCTCTGAAATAGAAAGGGGGGGGGGTTATGGGGGGTTATAGGGGGGATATGGGGGGATATGGGGGGATATAGGGGGGATATAAGGGGATTTGGGGGGGATATGGGGGGATATGGGGGTCTATGGGGGGATATGGGTGGGTTTGGGGGGGGTTGTGGGGGGTTATGGGGGGATATGGGGGGTCTATGGGGGGATATGGGGTGTTTTGGGGGGGTTATGGGGTTGGGCAGCCACCAGACCCCGGGGGGGACTCTGAAATAGAAAGGGGGGGGTTATGGGGGGCTATAGGGGGGATATGGGGGGATATGGGGGGATATGGGGGTCTATGGGGGGGATATGGGGGGGTTATGGGGGGCTATAGGGGGGATATGGGGGGATATGGGGGGTTATGGGGGGCTATAGGGGGATATGGGGGGGGTTGGGGGGGTTTGGGGGGGTTATGGGGGGATATGGGGGGATATGGGGGGGTTATGGGGGGATATGGGGGGATATAGGGGGTTTATGGGGGGATATGTGGGTCTATGGGGGGATATGGGGGGGTTTGAGGGCTATGGGGGGGGTTATGGGGGGATATGGGGGTCTATGGGGGGATATGGGGGGGTTATGGGGGGATATGGGGGGATATGGGGGGGTTATGGGGGGATATGGGGGGGATATGGGGGGTTATAGAGGAACTATAGGGGGCTATGGGGTGGGTTATAGGGGGATATGGGGGGATATGGGGGGATATGGGGGGGTTATGGGGGACTATGGGGGGATATGGGGGGTTATAGGGGGGCTATAGGGGGCTATGGGGGGGTTTATGTGGGTCTGTGGGGGGATATGGGGGGCTTTGGGGGGGTTATGGGGGGATATGGGGGGATATGGGGGGGGTTATGGGGGTATATGGGGGGATATAAGGGGTTTATGGGGGGTTTGGGGGGGTTTATGGGGGTCTATGGGGGGTTATGGGGAGGCTATAGGGGGCTATGGGGGGAGTTATGGGGGGGTATGGGGGGGTTATGTGGGTCTATGGGGGGATATGGGGGTCTATGGGGGGGATATGGGGGGGTTTGGGGGGGTTATGGGGGGATATGGGGGGTTATGGGGGGATATGGGGGGATATGGGGGGATATAGGGGGATATGGTGGGGTTTGGGGGGGGTTATGGGGGGATATGGGGGTCTATGGGGGGATATAGGAAGGTTTGGGGGGGTTATGTGGGGGTTACGGGGGGTTATAGGGGGGATATGGGGGGATATGGGGGGTTATAGGGGGTCTATGGGGGGGATATGGGGGGGTTTGGGGGGGTTATGGGGGGTTATAGGGGGGATATGGGGGGATATGGGGGTCTATGGGGGTCTATGGGGGGATATGGTGGGGTTTGGGGGGGGTTATGGGGGGTTTGGGGGGGGTTATGGAGGGTTATGGGGGGATATGGGGGGATATGGGGGGTTTATGGGGGGATATGGGGGGATATGGGGGGGTTTGAGGGCTATGGGAGGGGTTATGGGGGGATATGGGGGGATATAGGGGGTTTATGGGGGGATATGGGGGTCTATGGGGGGATATGGGTGGGTTTGGGGGGGGTTATGGGGGGCTATAGGGGGGATATGGGGGGATATGGGGGGGGTTATGGGGGGTTATGGGGGGATATAGGGGGATATGGAGGGTTATGGGGGGATATAGGGGGGATATGGGGGGATATGGGGGTCTATGGGGGGATATGGGGGGTTATGGGGGTCTATGGGGGGATATGGGGGGTTTATGGGGGGATATGGGGGGATATAAGGGGTTATGGGGGGGGTTTATGGGGGGGTTTGGGGGGGTTATGGGGGGATATGGGGGGATATGGGGGGATATGGGGGGCTTATGGGGGGATATGGGGGGGTTATGGCGGTCTATGGGGGGATATGGGGGTCTATGGGGGGGTTATGGGGGGTTATAGGGGGGATATGGGGGGATATGGGGGGTCTATGGGGGGATATGGGGGGGGTTATGGGGGGATATGGGGGGTTATGGGGTTGGGGGGGGGATATGGGGGGTCTATGGGGGGATATGGGTGGGTTTGAGGGGGGTTATGGGGGGATATGGGGGGTCATGGGGTTGGGGGGGGGGTATGGGGGGGTCTATGGGGGGATATGGGTGGGTTTGGGGGGGGTTATGGGGGGATATGGGGGGTTATGGGGTTGGGGGGGGGATATGGGGGGTCTATGGGGGGATATGGGTGGGTTTGGGGGTCTATGGGGGGATATGGGGGGATATAGGGGGTCTATGGGGGGATATGGGGGGATATAGGGGGTCTATGGGGGGATATGGGGGGTTATAGGGGGTCTATGGGGGGATATGGGGGGGTTTATGGGGGGATATGGGGGGATATAGGGGGTTTATGGGGGGATATGGGGGTCTATGGGGGGATATGGGGGGGTTTATGGGGGGATATGGGGGGATATAGGGGGTTTATGGGGGGATATGGGGGTCTATGGGGGGATATGGGGGGGTTTGAGGGCTATGGGGGGGGTTATGGGGGGATATGGGGGGGATATGGGGGGATATGGGGGGTTTATGGGGGGATATGGGGGGTTATGGGGGGGGTTATGGGGGGATATAGGGGGATTTGGGGGGGGTTATGGGGGGATATGGGGGGATATGGGGGGGTTATGGGGGGTTATAGAGGGATATGAGGGAGATATGGGGGTCTATGGGGGGTCTATTGGGGAATATGGGAGGCTATGGGGGTGTAAGGGGGGTTTGTGGGGGTCTATGGGGGGATATAAGGGGTTATGGGGGGTTTATGGGGGGATATGGAGGGTTATAGGGGGGATATGGGGGGATATGGGGGGTTTATGGGGGGATATGGGGGGATATGGGGGGGTTTGAGGGCTATGGGGGGGGTTATGGGGGGATATGGGGGGATATAGGGGGTTTATGGGGGGATATGGGGGTCTATGGGGAGATATGGGGGGGTTTGGGGGGGGGTTATGGGGGGATATGGGGGGTTATGGGGGGATATAGGGGGGCTATAGGGGGCTATGGGGGGAGTTATGGGGGGATATGGGGGGGTTATGGGGGTCTATGGGGGGATATGGGGGTCTATGGGGGGGATATGGGGGGGTTTGAGGGCTATGGGGGGATATGGGGGGATATGGGGGGATATGGGGGGATATGGGGGGTTATGGGGGGATATGGGGGTCTATGGGGGGATATGGGTGGGTTTGGGGGGGGTTATGGGGGGATATGGGGGGTTATGGGGGGATATAGGGGGGCTATAGGGGGCTATGGGGGGATATGGGGGGGTTTGAGGGCTATGGGGGGGGTTATGGGGGGATATGGGGGTCTATGGGGGGATATAGGGGGGCCTATAGGGGGCTATGGGGGGTTATGGGGGTCTATGGGGGGATATGGGGGGGTTTGGGGGGGGTTATGGGGGAAGTTATGGGGAGATATGGGGGGATATGGGGGGGTATGGGGGCTATGGGGGGTTATGGGGTCTATGGGGTCTATGGGGGTCCCCCCCCCCCTCACCATCCTGTCGTCGCCCCCCCCCAATTTGGGGGGCTCCAGCGCTGCCGGGTGCTGCCGCTCCATCAGGGCGCCCTATTGGGGGGGGGGAGATGTGGGGAGGGGGCGTCACCCATGGGTGCTACACCCCCCCCCCCCCCATAAGACCCCCACCCTACGACCCCCCCCCCACCACCAGCTTCCCCCTTAGGACCCCCATAGGACCCACCCCCACCCATAGGACCCCCATAGCCCCCCATAGAGCCCCATAGCTCCCCATATCCCCCCATAGCCCCCCATAGGACCCCCATAGCCCCCCATAGGACCCCCATATCCCCCCATAGCCGCCCATAGGACCCCCATAAGATGCCATAGGACCCCCATAGCCCCCCATATCCCCCCATAGCCCCCCATAGGACCCCCATAAGATGCCATAGGACCCCCATAGCCCCCCATAGCCCCCCATAGGACCCCCATAAGATGCCATAGGACCCCCATAGCTCCCATAGCCCCCCTTAGGACCCCCATAAGATGCCATAGGACCCCCATAGCCCCCCATAGGACCCCCATAAGATGCCATAGGACCCCCATATCCCCCTATATCCCCACATATCCCCCCATATCCCCCCATATCCCCCCATAGGACGCCCATAAGATGCCATAGGACCCCCATATCCCCCCATATCCCCCCATATCCCCCCATAGGACCCCCATAGGAACCCCCGATCCCATAGGACCCCCATAGCCCCCCATATCCCCCCATAGGACCCCCATATCCCCCCATAGGACCCCCATAGCCCCCCATAGGACCCCCATAAGATACCATAGGACCCCCATTTCCCCCCATATCTCCCCATAGTCCCCCATAGGACCCCCATATCCCCCCATATTCCCCCATAGCCCCCCATATCCCCGCATATCTCCCCATATCCCCCCATAGGACCCCCATATCCCCACACATCCCCCCATAGGACCCCCATAAGATGCCATAGGACCCCCATATCCCCCCATAGCCCCCCACATCCCCCCATAGGACCCCCATTAGATGCCATAGGACCCCCATAGCCCCCCATAGCCCCCCATAGGACCCCCATATCCCCCCATAGGACCCCCATAGCCCCCCATAGACCTCCATAAGATGCCATAGGACCCCCATAACCCCCCATAGGACCCCCATAGACACCCATATCCCCCCAATAGACCCCCATAAGATGCCATAGGACCCCCATAGGACCCCCATATTCCCCCATACCCCCCCATATCCCCCCATATGACCCCCATAAGATGCCATAGGACCCCCATAGGACCCCCATATCCCCCCATACCCCCCCATATCCCCCCATATCCCCCCATAGGACCCCCATATCCCCCCATAGGACCCCCATATCCTCCCATATCTCCCCATATGACCCCCATATCCCCCCATATCTCCCCATATCCCCCCATAGGACCCCCATATCCCCCCATAGGACCCCCATAACCCCCCATAGGACTCCCATTTCCCCCCATATCTCCCCATATCCCCCCCTATCCCCCCATATCCCCCCATAGGACCCCCATATCCCCCCATATCCCCCCATAGGACCCCCATAACCCCCCATATCCCCCCATAGCCCCCCATATGACCCCCATAGCCCCCCATAAAACCCCCATAGCCCCCCATACCCCCCCCATAGACCCCCATATCCCCCCATAGGACCCCCCTATCCCCCCATATCCCCCCATAGGACCCCCATTTCCCCCCATATCCCCCCTATCCCCCCATATCCCCCCATAGGACCCCCATTTCCCCCCTTAGCCCCCCATATCCCCCCATAGGACCCCCATAAGATACCATAGGACCCCCATATCCCCCCATATCCCCCCATAGCCCCCCATCGGACCCCCATTAGATGCCATAAGACCCCCATATCCCCCCATAGCACCCCCATATCCCCCCCCTATCCCCCCATATCCCCCCATAGGACCCCCATAAGATGCCATAGGACCCCCATATCCCCCCATAGGACCCCCATAAGATGCCATAGGACCCCCATAAGATGCCATAGGACCCCCATATCCCCCCATATCCCCCCATATCCCCCCATAGGACCCCCATTAGATGCCATAGGACCCCCATATCCCCCCATATCCCCCCATAGGACCCCCATAAGATGCCATAAGACCCCCATAAGATGCCATAGGACCCCCATAACCCCCCATAGGACCCCCATATCCCCCCATATCCCCCCATAGGACCCCCATAAGATACCATAGGACCCCCATATCCCCCCATATCCCCCCATATCTCCCCACATCCCCCCATATGGGCACCTTCTTCTCCAGGATGGCGTACCCCGCGTCGGCAGCGGCCGCCTCCCTCCTCTCGTCCTCGCGGGGTGGGGGTGGGGGTCCGGCCGTGCGCCCACTCTCCCTCTGCTTGTTCAGGCTGCGGGCCCAGCGCTCCATGTCCTTGGCTATCTGATAATATAGGGGGGGTTCTATGGGGTTATATGGGGGTTTATGGGGGTCTATGGGGTTCTATGGGGGTCTATGGGGTCCTATGGGGTTCTATGGGGGTCTAAGGGGGTCTATGGGGTTATAGGGGAGTTCCATGGGGGTCTATGGGGCTCTAGGGGGTCTATGGGGTTCTATAGGGGTCTATGGGGTTATATGGGGTTTCTATGGGGGTCTATGGGGTTTTATAGGGGTTCTATGGGGGTCTATGGGGCTCTATGGGGGTCTATGGGCTCCATGTCCTTGGCTATCTAGATATATAGGGGGGGTTCTATGGGGTTCTATGGGGGTCTATGGGGGGTCTATGGGGTTCTATGGGGGTCTATGGGGGTCTATGGGGTTCTATGGGGGGTCTATGGGGGTCTATGGGGTTCTATAGGGGGTCTATGGGGGTCTATGGGGTCATAGGGGGAGTCTATGGGGTTCTATGGGGGTCTATGGGGTTCTAGGCGGGTCTATGGGGTTCTATGGGGATCTATGGGGTCCTATGGGCTTTTATGGGGGTCAATGGGGGTCTATGGGGTTCTATAGGGGTTCTATGGGGGTCTATGGGGGTTTATGGGGTTCTATGGGGTTCTATGGGGGTCTATGGGGCTCTATGGGATTCTATGGGGATCTAAGGGGTTTTATAGGGGTTCTATGGGGGTTCTATGGGGCTCTATGGGCTCCATGTCCTTGGCTATCTGATAATATAGGGGGGGTTCTATGGGGTTCTATGGGGGTCTATGGGGGTTCTATGGGGGTCTATGGGGGTCTATGGGGTTCTATAGGGGGTCTATGGGGGTCTATGGGGTTCTATAGGGGGTCTATGGGGGTTCTATGGGGGTCTATGGGGTTATAGGGGGGTTCCATGGGGGTCTATGGGGGCTCTATGGGGGACTGGGGGGGTTCTATGGGGTTCTATGGGGTTATAGGGGGGTTCTATGGGGGTCTATGGGGGTCTATGGGGTTCTATGGGGGGTCTATGGGGTTCTATGGGGGGTCTATGGGGGTCTATGGGGTTCTATGGGGGGTCTATGGGGGTTCTAGGGGGGTTCCATGGGCTTATAGGGGGATCTATGGGGTCCTATGGGGGTCTATGGGGTTCTATGGGGTGGGGGTGGGGGTCCAGCCGTGCGCCCACTCTCCCTCTGCTTGTTCAGGCTGCGGGCCCAGCGCTCCATGTCCTTGGCTATCTGATAATATAGGGGGGGCTCTATGGGGTTATATGGGGGTCTATGGGGTTATAGGGGGGTTCTATGGGGGTCTATGGGGGTCTATGGGGGCTCTATGGGGGTCTATGGGGTTCTATAGGGGGTCTATGGGGGTCTATGGGGTTCTATGGGGTTATAGGGGGGTTCTATGGGGGTCTATGGGGGTCTATGGGGTTATAGGGGGGTTCCATGGGGGTCTATGGGGGCTCTATGGGGGACTGGGGGGGTTCTATGGGGTTCTATGGAGTATCTGTGGGGTTCTAGGGGGTTCTAGGGGGGTTCTATGGGGGTCTATGGGGTTCTATGGGGGTCTATGGGGGTCTATGGGGTTCTATAGGGGTCTATGGGGTTCTATAGGGGTTCTATGGGGGTCTATGGGGGGTCTATGGGGGTTTATGGGGTTCTATGGGGTCCTATGGGGTTCTATGGGGGTCTATGGGGGTCTATGGGCTCCATGTCCTTGGCTATCTGATAATATAGGGGGGGCTCTATGGGGGTCTATGGGGGTCTATGGGGATCTATGGGGTCCTATGGGCTTTTATGGGGGTCTATGGGGGTCTATGGGGGTCTATGGGGGTTCTATGGGGGTCTATGGGGCTCTATGGGGTCATAGGGGGAGTCTATGGGGTTCTATAGGGGTTCTGTGGGGTTCTATGGGGTTCTATGGGGGTCTATGGGGTCTATGGGGTTCAATAGGGGGTCTATGGGGTTCTATGGGGTTCTATAGGGGGTCTATGGGGGTCTATGGGGTTCTATGGGGGTCTATGGGGGTCTATGGGGGATCTATGGGGGTCTATGGGGTATCTGTGAGGTTCGATGGGGTTCTATGGGTTTATAGGGGGGTTCAATGGGGTTCTATGGGGTCCTATGGGGGTCTATGGGGTTTTATGGGGTTCTATGGGGGTCTATGGGGGTCTATGGGGTTCTATGGGGGGTCTATGGGGGTTCTATGGAGGTCTAAGGGGGTCTATGGGGTTCTATGGGGATCTATGGGGTTCTATAGGGGTTCTATGGGGGTCTATGGGGTTCTATGGGGTTATAGGGGGGTTCTATGGGGGTCTATGGGGGTCTATAGGGGGTCTATGGGGGTCTATGGGGCTCTATGGGGTTCTATGGGGATCTATGGGGTCCTATGGGCTTTTATGGGGGTCTATGGGGGTCTATGGGGGTCTATGGGGTTCTATAGGGGGTCTATGGGGGTTCTATGGGGGTTTATGGGGTTCTATGGGGTCCTATCGGGGTCTATGGGGATCTATGGGGTTCTATGGGGTCCTATGGGGGTCTATGGGGTTCTATGGGGTTTTATGGGGGTCTATGGGGGCTCTATGGGGTCATAAGGGGAGTCTATGGGGTTCTATAGGGTTATAGGGGGGTTCCATGGGGGTCTATGGGGGCTCTATGGGGGACTGGGGGGGTTCTATGGGGTTCTATGGGGGTTCTATGGGGTTCCATGGGAGTCTATGGGGTTCTATGGAGGGTCTATGGGGTTCTATGGGGTTCCATGGGGGTCTATGGGGTTCTATGGGGGGTCTATGGGGTTCTATGGGGTTTTATGGGGGTCTATCGGGGTCTATGGGGTTTTATGGGGTCCTATGGGGTTCTATGGGGGTCTATGGGGTTCTAGGGGGGGTCTATGGGGGTCTATGGGGTTCTATGGGGTTTTATGGGGTCCTATGAGGTCCTATGGGGTCTATGGGGGTTCTATGGGGGTCTATGGGGGTCTATGGGGTTTCTATGGGGGCTCTATGGGGTCATAAGAGGAGTCTATGGGGTTCTATAGGGGTTTTGTGGGGTTCTATGGGGCTCTATGGGGGTTATATTGTGGTCTATGGGGTGTCTATGGAGTTCTGTGGGGTCCTATGGGGTTCTATGGGGGTCTATGGGGGTCTATGGGGTCCTATGGGGGTCCTATGGGGTTTTATGGGGGTCTATGGGGCTCTATGGGCTCCATGTCCTTGGCTATCTGATAATATAGGGGGGGTTCTATGGGGTTCTATGGGGGTTCTATGGGGGTCTATGGGGTCTATGGGGGTTCTATGGGGTTCTATGGGTCCCCACTGGGTTCTATGGGTCCCATTAGGTTCTATGGGTCCCATTGGGTTCTATGGGTCCCATTGGGTTCTATGGGGTTCTATGGGTCCCACTGGGTTCTATGGGTTTCTATGGGTCCCCATTGGATTCTATGGGTCCCATTGTGTCCTATGGGGTTCTATGGGTCCCATTGTGTCCTATGGGGTTCTATGGGTCCCATTGGGTTCTATGGGGTTCTATGGGTCCCATTGGGTTCTATGGGGTTCTATGGGTCCCATTGGGTTCTATGGGGTTCTATGGGTCCCATTGGGATCTATGGGGTTCTATGGGTCCCCACTGGGTTCTATGGGTCCCATTGGGTCCCCATTGGGTTCTATGGGTCCCCATTGTGTCCTATGGGGTTCTATGGGTCCCCATTGGGTTCTATGGGTCCCATTGTGTTCTATGGGGTTCTATGGGTCCCATTGGGATCTATGGGTCCCCATTGGATTCTATGGGTCCCATTATGTCCTATGGGGTTCTATGGGTCCCATTGTGTCCTATGGGGTTCTATGGGTCCCACTGGCTTCTATGGGGTTCTATGGGTCCCATTGTGTCCTATGGGGTTCTATGGGGTTCTATGGGTCCCATTGGGTTCTATGGGGTTCTATGGGTCCCATTGTGTCCTATGGGGTTCTATGGGGTTCTATGGGTCCCATTGTGTCCTATGGGGTTCTATGGGGTTCTATGGGTCCCCATTGGATTCTATGGGTCCCATTGTGTCCTATGGGGTTCTATGGGTCCCTGCCCCACCTGCTGTGCTGTCTTGGTCTTATGTTTGTCCTTCTTGTCCTTGGGCTCCTTTTGGGTCGGGCCGGTTCCGTGTTGGGGTTCGGTTCCGGTTGGGGGGGCGGGGAGGTACGTGCGGCGCTGCCCGTCCCAATACAGGTATTGCTGGGCCCCCACGTCGTAGTAGTACTAAGGGGGCAGACCCATAAGTGACACCCGACCCATAAGTGACACCTGACCCATAAGTGGGCTCTGACCCATAAGTGGGCTCTGACCCATAAGTGAGACCGGACCCATAAGTGGGCTCTGACCCATAAGTGAGACCTGACCCATAAGTGAGACCGGACCCATAAGTGGGCTCTGACCCATAAGTGGGCTCTGACCCATAAGTGGGCTCTGACCCATAAGTGAGACCGGACCCATAAGTGGGCTCTGACCCATAAGTGGGCTCTGACCCATAAGTGGGCTCTGACCCATAAGTGAGACCGGACCCATAAGTGGGCTCTGACCCATAAGTGAGACCGGACCCATAAGTGGGCTCTGACCCATAAGTGACACCTGACCCATAAGTGAGACCGGACCCATAAGTGGGCTCTGACCCATAAGTGAGACCGGACCCATAAGTGGGCTCTGACCCATAAGTGGGCTCTGACCCATAAGTGAGACCGGACCCATAAGTGGGCTCTGACCCATAAGTGAGACCGGACCCATAAGTGGGCTCTGACCCATAAGTGGGCTCTGACCCATAAGTGGGCACTGACCCATAAGTGAGACCGGACCCATAAGTGGGCTCTGACCCATAAGTGGGATCTGACCCATAAGTGGGCTCTGACCCATAAGTGACACCTGACCCATAAGTGGGCTCTGACCCATAAGTGAGACCGGACCCATAAGTGGGCTCTGACCCATAAGTGAGACCGGACCCATAAGTGGGCTCTGACCCATAAGTGGGCTCTGACCCATAAGTGAGACCGGACCCATAAGTGGGCTCTGACCCATAAGTGGGCTCTGACCCATAAGTGACACCTGACCCATAAGTGAGCTCTGACCCATAAGTGAGACCGGACCCATAAGTGGGCTCTGACCCATAAGTGGGCTCTGACCCATAAGTGACACCTGACCCATAAGTGGGCTCTGACCCATAAGTGACACCTGACCCATAAGTGGGCTCTGACCCATAAGTGAGACCGGACCCATAAGTGGGCTCTGACCCATAAGTGAGACCGGACCCATAAGTGGGCTCTGACCCATAAGTGGGCTCTGACCCATAAGTGGGCACTGACCCATAAGTGAGACCGGACCCATAAGTGGGCTCTGACCCATAAGTGGGCTCTGACCCATAAGTGGGCTCTGACCCACAAGTGACACCTGACCCATAAGTGGGCTCTGACCCATAAGTGGGCTCTGACCCATAAGTGGGCTCTGACCCATAAGTGAGACCGGACCCATAAGTGGGCTCTGACCCATAAGTGGGCTCTGACCCATAAGTGAGACCGGACCCATAAGTGGGCTCTGACCCATAAGTGAGACCGGACCCATAAGTGGGCTCTGACCCATAAGTGGGCTCTGACCCATAAGTGAGACCGGACCCATAAGTGGGCTCTGACCCATAAGTGGGCTCTGACCCATAAGTGACACCTGACCCATAAGTGAGCTCTGACCCATAAGTGAGACCGGACCCATAAGTGGGCTCTGACCCATAAGTGGGCTCTGACCCATAAGTGACACCTGACCCATAAGTGGGCTCTGACCCATAAGTGGGCTCTGACCCATAAGTGACACCTGACCCATAAGTGGGCTCTGACCCATAAGTGAGACCGGACCCATAAGTGGGCTCTGACCCATAAGTGAGACCGGACCCATAAGTGGGCTCTGACCCATAAGTGGGCTCTGACCCATAAGTGGGCACTGACCCATAAGTGAGACCGGACCCATAAGTGGGCTCTGACCCACAAGTGACACCTGACCCATAAGTGGGCTCTGACCCATAAGTGGGCTCTGACCCATAAGTGGGCTCTGACCCATAAGTGAGACCGGACCCATAAGTGGGCTCTGACCCATAAGTGGGCTCTGACCCATAAGTGAGACCGGACCCATAAGTGGGCTCTGACCCATAAGTGGGCTCTGACCCATAAGTGACACCTGACCCATAAGTGGGATCTGACCCATAAGTGACACCTGACCCATAAGTGGGCTCTGACCCATAAGTGACACCTGACCCATAAGTGGGCTCTGACCCATAAGTGAGACCGGACCCATAAGTGGGCTCTGACCCATAAGTGGGACCGGACCCATAAGTGGGCTCTGACCCATAAGTGGGCTCTGACCCATAAGTGAGACCGGACCCATAAGTGGGCTCTGACCCATAAGTGGGCTCTGACCCATAAGTGGGCACTGACCCATAAGTGAGACCGGACCCATAAGTGGGCTCTGACCCATAAGTGGGATCTGACCCATAAGTGGGCTCTGACCCATAAGTGACACCTGACCCATAAGTGGGCTCTGACCCATAAGTGAGACCGGACCCATAAGTGGGCTCTGACCCATAAGTGGGACCGGACCCATAAGTGGGCTCTGACCCATAAGTGGGCTCTGACCCATAAGTGAGACCGGACCCATAAGTGGGCTCTGACCCATAAGTGGGCTCTGACCCATAAGTGGGCACTGACCCATAAGTGAGACCGGACCCATAAGTGGGCTCTGACCCATAAGTGGGATCTGACCCATAAGTGGGCTCTGACCCATAAGTGACACCTGACCCATAAGTGGGCTCTGACCCATAAGTGAGACCGGACCCATAAGTGGGCTCTGACCCATAAGTGAGACCGGACCCATAAGTGGGCTCTGACCCATAAGTGGGCTCTGACCCATAAGTGAGACCGGACCCATAAGTGGGCTCTGACCCATAAGTGGGCTCTGACCCATAAGTGACACCTGACCCATAAGTGAGCTCTGACCCATAAGTGAGACCGGACCCATAAGTGGGCTCTGACCCATAAGTGGGCTCTGACCCATAAGTGACACCTGACCCATAAGTGGGCTCTGACCCATAAGTGGGCTCTGACCCATAAGTGACACCTGACCCATAAGTGGGCTCTGACCCATAAGTGAGACCGGACCCATAAGTGGGCTCTGACCCATAAGTGAGACCGGACCCATAAGTGGGCTCTGACCCATAAGTGGGCTCTGACCCATAAGTGGGCACTGACCCATAAGTGAGACCGGACCCATAAGTGGGCTCTGACCCATAAGTGGGCTCTGACCCATAAGTGGGCTCTGACCCACAAGTGACACCTGACCCATAAGTGGGCTCTGACCCATAAGTGGGCTCTGACCCATAAGTGGGCTCTGACCCATAAGTGAGACCGGACCCATAAGTGGGCTCTGACCCATAAGTGGGCTCTGACCCATAAGTGAGACCGGACCCATAAGTGGGCTCTGACCCATAAGTGAGACCGGACCCATAAGTGGGCTCTGACCCATAAGTGGGCTCTGACCCATAAGTGAGACCGGACCCATAAGTGGGCTCTGACCCATAAGTGGGCTCTGACCCATAAGTGACACCTGACCCATAAGTGAGCTCTGACCCATAAGTGAGACCGGACCCATAAGTGGGCTCTGACCCATAAGTGGGCTCTGACCCATAAGTGACACCTGACCCATAAGTGGGCTCTGACCCATAAGTGGGCTCTGACCCATAAGTGACACCTGACCCATAAGTGGGCTCTGACCCATAAGTGAGACCGGACCCATAAGTGGGCTCTGACCCATAAGTGAGACCGGACCCATAAGTGGGCTCTGACCCATAAGTGGGCTCTGACCCATAAGTGGGCACTGACCCATAAGTGAGACCGGACCCATAAGTGGGCTCTGACCCATAAGTGGGCTCTGACCCATAAGTGGGCTCTGACCCACAAGTGACACCTGACCCATAAGTGGGCTCTGACCCATAAGTGGGCTCTGACCCATAAGTGGGCTCTGACCCATAAGTGAGACCGGACCCATAAGTGGGCTCTGACCCATAAGTGGGCTCTGACCCATAAGTGAGACCGGACCCATAAGTGGGCTCTGACCCATAAGTGGGCTCTGACCCATAAGTGACACCTGACCCATAAGTGGGATCTGACCCATAAGTGACACCTGACCCATAAGTGGGCTCTGACCCATAAGTGACACCTGACCCATAAGTGGGCTCTGACCCATAAGTGAGACCGGACCCATAAGTGGGCTCTGACCCATAAGTGGGACCGGACCCATAAGTGGGCTCTGACCCATAAGTGGGCTCTGACCCATAAGTGGGCTCTGACCCATAAGTGAGACCGGACCCATAAGTGAGCTCTGACCCATAAGTGGGCTCTGACCCATAAGTGGGCTCTGACCCATAAGTGGGCTCTGACCCATAAGTGAGACCGGACCCATAAGTGGGCTCTGACCCATAAGTGAGACCGGACCCATAAGTGGGCTCTGACCCATAAGTGGGATCTGACCCATAAGTGGGCTCTGACCCATAAGTGGGCTCTGACCCATAAGTGAGACCGGACCCATAAGTGGGATCTGACCCATAAGTGAGACCGGACCCATAAGTGGGCTCTGACCCATAAGTGGGCTCTGACCCATAAGTGGGCTCTGACCCATAAGTGAGACCGGACCCATAAGTGGGCTCTGACCCATAAGTGGGCTCTGACCCATAAGTGAGACCGGACCCATAAGTGGGCTCTGACCCATAAGTGAGACCGGACCCATAAGTGGGCTCTGACCCATAAGTGGGCTCTGACCCATAAGTGACACCAGACCCATAAGTGACACCTGACCCATAAGTGAGACCGGACCCATAAGTGGGCTCTGACCCATAAGTGGGCTCTGACCCATAAGTGAGACCGGACCCATAAGTGGGCTCTGACCCATAAGTGAGACCGGACCCATAAGTGGGCTCTGACCCATAAGTGGGCTCTGACCCATAAGTGGGCTCTGACCCATAAGTGAGACCGGACCCATAAGTGGGCTCTGACCCATAAGTGGGCTTTGACCCATAAGTGAGACCGGACCCATAAGTGGGCTCTGACCCATAAGTGAGACCGGACCCATAAGTGGGCTCTGACCCATAAGTGGGCTCTGACCCGTAAGTGGGCTCTGACCCATAAGTGACACCTGACCCATAAGTGGGCTCTGACCCATAAGTGACACCTGACCCATAAGTGGGCTCTGACCCATAAGTGGGCTCTGACCCATAAGTGGGCTCTGACCCACAAGTGACACCTGACCCATAAGTGACACCTGACCCATAAGTGGGCTCTGACCCATAAGTGAGACCGGACCAACTTTTGACCCCCCAAATCCACCCGTTTCAACCCAAAAAGCCCCATTTTAACCCCAAAATCCCCAGTTTTACCCCCAAAATGGCCCTTTCTGACCCCAAAATCCCCCTTTTCACCCCAAAAATCCCTTTTTCAACCCAAAATGGCCCTTTTTGACCCCAAAATCCCACTTTTTGACCCCCAAATCCCCCTTTTTCACCCCAAAAATCCCCATTTTGCCCAAAATTGCCCTTTTTCAGCCCAAAATCCCCATTTTTGACCCAAAAATCCCCATTTTTGCCCCCAAAATACCCATTTCTTACTCCGAAAATCCCCCTTTTTGACCCCAAAATCCCCCTTTTTCACCCCAAAAATCCCCATTTTGCCCAAAATTGCCCTTTTTCACCCCAAAATCGCCCTTTTTGACCCCAAAATGCCCATTTCTGACCCCAAAATGGCCCTTTTTGACCCCAAAATCCCCCTTTTTGACCCCAAAAATGCCCATTTCTGACCCCAAAATCCCCCTTTTTGACCCCAAAAATGCCCATTTCTGACCCCAAAATGGCCCTTTTTGACCCCCAAATCCCCATTTTTGCCCCCAAAACGCCCCATTTTTGCCCCAAATCCCCCTTTTTGACCCCAAATCCCCACTTTTCACCCCAAAATGTTCAATTTTGACCCCAAAATGGCCCTTTTTGACCCCAAAACCCCCCTTTCTGACCCCAAAATCCCCCTTTTTGACCCCAAAATGCCCATTTCTGACCCCAAAATGGCCCTTTTTGACGCCCAAATCCCCATTTTTGTCCCCAAAACGCCCCATTTTTGCCCCAAATCCCCCTTTTTGACCCCAAATCCCCACTTTTCACCCCAAAATGTTCAATTTTGACCCCAAAATGGCCCTTTTTGACTCCAAAATCCCCATTTTCACCCCCAAAATGCCACATTTTACCCCCAAAATGGCCCATTTCTGACCCCAAGTCCCCCTTTTTCACCCCAAAAATCCCCATTTTGCCCAAAATCACCCTTTTTCACCCCAAAATCCCCATTTTTGACCCAAAAATCCCCATTTTTGCCGCCAAAATGCCCATTTTTAATCCAAAAATCCACATTTTACCCCCAAAATGCCCCTTTTCACCCCAAAAATCCCTTTTCCAACCCAAAATGGCCATTTTTGACCCCAAAATCCCCCTTTTTCACCCCAAAAATCCCCTTTTTTGACCCCAAAATCCCACTTTCTGACCCCAAAATCCCCATTTTTCACCCCAAAAATCCCCATTTTGCCCAAAATCGCCTTTTTTCACCCCAAAATCCCCATTTTTGACCCAAAAATCCCCATTTTTGCCCCCAAAACGCCCCATTTTGACCCCCAAAATCTCCCATTTTCAACCCCCAAATCCCCCTTTTTCACCCCAAAATCCCCCTTTGGAACCCAAAATACCCCTTTATGACCCCAAAACTTCACTTTCTGACCCCAAAATGGCCCTTTTTGACCCCAAAATCCCCCTTACTCACCCCATAAATCCCCCTTTCTGACCCCAAAAATCCCCATTTTTGCCTCCAAATCCCCATTTTTCACCCCAAAAATCCCCATTTTGCCCAAAATTGTCCTTTTTCACCCCAAAAATCCCCTTTTTTGACCCCAAAATCCCCATTTTTGACCCAAAAATCCCCATTTTTACCCCAAAATGCCACATTTTACCCCCAAAATGCCCCTTTTTCACCCCAAAATGCCCTTTTTGTCCCCAAAAACACCTTTTTTAACCCCCAAACGCCCCATTTTGACCCCAAAATCCCACTTTTTCACCCCAAAATCCCCCTTTGGAACCCAAAATACCCCTTTATGACCCCAAAACTTCACTTTCTGACCCCAAAATGGCCATTTTTGACCCTAAAATGCCCAGTTCTGACCCCAAAATGGCCCTTTTTGACCCCAAAATCCCCCTTTTTAACCCCAAAATGGCCCATTTTGACCCCAAAATCCCCCTTTTTCAACCCAAAATCCCCTTTTTGGACCCCAAAATGGCTCTTTCTGACCCCAAATCCCCATTTTTGACCCCAAAACGCCCCATTTTGCCCCAAATGCCCATTTTTGCCCTTAAAAGCCCCCCTTTTCACCCCAAAATTGCCCTTTTTGACCCCAAAATCCCCATTTTTGACCCCAAAATACCCATTTTTACTCCGAAAATCCCCCTTTTTGACCCCAAAATCCCCCTTTTTCACCCCAAAAATCCCCATTTTGCCCAAAATTGCCCTTTTTCAGCCCCAAATCCCCATTTTTGACCAAAAAATCCCCATTTTTGCCCCCCAAATCCCCCCTTTTCACCCCAAAATCGCCCTTTTTCAACCCAAAATGGCCATTTTTGACCCCCAAAATCCCACTTTTTGACCCCCAAATCCCCATTTTCACCCCAAAAATGCCACATTTTACCACCAAAATGCCCCATTTTGACCCCAAAATCCCCCTTTTTCACCCCAAAATGGCTCTTTCTGACCCCAAATCCCCCTTTTTCACCCCCAAAATCCCCATTTTGCCCCAAAATCCCCCTTTTTCACCCCAAAATGCCCTTTTTGCCCCCAAAATCCCCATTTTTCACCCCCAAAATCCCCATTTTGCCCAAAATTGCCCTTTTTCACCCCAAAATCCCCATTTTTGACCCAAAAATCCCCATTTTCACCCCCAAAATGCCACATTTTACCCCCAAAATGCCCCATTTTGACCCCAAAATCCCCCTTTTTCACCCCAAAATGCCCTTTTTGACCCCAAAATCACCTTTTTTAACCCCCAAACGCCCCTTTTTGACCCCAAAATCCCCCTTTTTCACCCCAAAATCCCCCTTTGGAACCCAAAATACCCCTTTATGACCCCAAAACTTCACTTTCTGACCCCAAATTGGCCATTTTTGACTCCAAAATCCCCCTTTCTGACCCCAAAATCCCCCTTTTCACCCCAAAAATCCCTTTTCCAACCCAAAATGGCCATTTTTGACCCCCAAATCCCACTTTTTGACCCCAAAATCCCCATTTTCACCCCCAAAATGCCAATTTTACCCCCAAAATGGCCCTTTCTGACCCTCAAATCCCCCTTTTTCACCCCAAAATCCCCTTTTTTGACCCCAAAATGGCTCTTTCTGACCCCAAATCCCCATTTTTCACCCCAAAAATCCCCATTTTGCCCAAAATTGCCCTTTTTCAGCCCAAAATCCCCATTTTTGACCCAAAATGCCACATTTTACCCCCAAAATGGCCCTTTCTGACCCCAAAATCCCCCTTTTTCACCCCAAAATCCCCCTTTGGAACCCAAAATACCCCTTTATGACCCCAAAACTTCACTTTCTGACCCCAAAATGGCCCTTTTTGACCCCCAAATCCCCCTTTTTCACCCCAAAAATCCCCATTTTGCCCAAAATCGCCCTTTTTCACCCCAAAATCCCCATTTTTGACCCAAAAATCCCCATTTTCACCCCCAAAACGCCCCATTTTACCCCCAAATTCCCCCATTTTGACCCCAAAATCCCCCTTTTTCACCCCAAAATCCCCCTTTGGAACCCAAAATACCCCTTTATGACCCCAAAACTTCACTTTCTGACCCCAAAATGGCCCTTTTTGACCCCCAAATCCCCCTTTCTGACCCCAAAATCCCCCTTTTCACCCCAAAAATCCCTTTTTCAACCCAAAATGGCCCTTTTTGACCCCAAAATCCCAATTTTACCCCCAAAATGCCCCATTTTGCCCCCAAAATCCCCATTTTTCAACCCAAAAATCCCCATTTTGCCCAAAATTGCCCTTTTTCACCCCAAAATCGCCCTTTTTGACCCCAAAATGCCCCTTTTTGACCCCAAAATCCCCCTTTTTCACCCCCAAAATGCCCCATTTTGCCCAAAATCGCCCTTTTTCACCCCAAAAATCCCTTTTTGTCCCCAAAATTACCTTTTTTAACCCCAAAACGCCCCATTTTGACCCCAAAATCCCCATTTTTGCTCCCAAAATGGCCCTTTTTGACCCCAAAAATCCCCATTTTGCCCCAAAATCCCCCTTTTTCACCCCAAAAATCCCATTTTTGACCCCAAAATGGCTCTTTCTGACCCCAAAATCCCCCTTTTTCACCCCAAAAATCCCCATTTTGCCCAAAATCGCCCTTTTTCACCCCAAAATCCCCAATTTTGACCCCAAAATGCCACATTTTACCCCCAAAATGCCCCTTTTTGACCCCAAAATCCCCATTTTTCAACCCAAAAATCCCCATTTTGCCCAAAATCGCCCTTTTTCATCCCAAAATCCCCATTTTTGACCCCCAAACGCCCCATTTTGACCCCAAAATCTCCCTTTTTCACCCCAAAATCCCCCTTTGTAACCCAAAATACCCCTTTATGACCCCAAAACTTCACTTTCTGACCCCAAAATGGGCCTTTCTGACCCCAAAATCCCCCTTTTTCAACCCCAAAAATCCCCCTTTCTGACCCCAAAATCCCACTTTTCACCCCAAAAATCCCTTTTTCAACCCAAAATGGCCCATTTTGACCCCCAAATCCCCCTTTTTCACCCCAAAATCCCACTTTGTAACCCATAATACCCCTTTATGACCCCAAAACTTCACTTTCTGACCCCAAAATGGCCCTTTTTGACCCCAAAATCCCACTTTTTGACCCCCAAATCCCCATTTTTACCCCAAAATGCCGCATTTTACCCCCAAAATGGCCCTTTCTGACCCCAAAATCCCCCTTTTTCAACCCCAAAAATCCCTTTTCCAACCCAAAATGGCCCTTTTTGACCCCAAAATCCCACTTTTTGACCCCAAAATCCCCATTTTCACCCCCAAAATGCCACATTTTGACCCCAAAATCCCCCTTTTTGACCCCAAAATCCCCCTTTTTCACCCCAAAAATCCCCATTTTGCCCAATATTGCCCTTTTTCACCCCAAAATCACCCTTTTTGACCCCAAAATGGCCCTTTTTGACCCCAAAATCCCCCTTTTTGACCCCAAAAATGTCCATTTCTGACCCCAAAATGGCCCTTTTTGACCCCCAAATCCCCATTTTTGACCCCAAAACGCCCCATTTTTGCACCAAATCCCCCTTTTTGACCCCAAAACCCCCCTTTTTCACCCCAAAAATCCCCATTTTGCCCAAAATTGCCTTTTTTTCACCCCAAAATCCCCATTTTTGACCCCAAAATCCCCATTTTTGCCACCAAAATGCCCATTTTTAATCCAAAAATCCACATTTTTGCCCCAAAATCCCCATTTTCACCCCAAAATGCCCCATTTTGACCCCAAAATTGCCCTTTTTCACCCCAAAAATCCCCTTTTTTGACCCCAAAATGGCTCTTTCTGACCCCAAACTCCCCCTTTTTGCCCCCAAATCGCCCCACTTTGCCCAAAATTGCCCTTTTTCACCCCAAAATCCCCATTTTGACCCCAAAATGCCACATTTTACCCCCAAAATGCCCCTTTTTGACCCCAAAATCCCCCTTTGGAACCCATAATACCCCTTTATGACCCCAAAACTTCACTTTCTGACCCCAAAATGGCCATTTTTGACTCCAAAATCCCCCTTTCTGACCCCAAAATCCCCCTTTTCACCCCAAAAATCCCTTTTTCACCCCAAAAATCCCCTTTTTTGACCCCAAAACTTCACTTTCTGACCCCAAAATGGCCATTTTTTACCCCAAAATCCCCATTTTTCACCCCAAAAATCCCCCTTTCTGACCCCAAATCCCCCCTTTTCACCCCAAAAATCCCTTTTTCAACCCAAAATGGCCATTTTTGACCCCCAAAATCCCACTTTTTGACCCCCAAAATCCCCATTTTTACCCCCAAAATGCCACATTTTACCCCCAAAATGCCCCATTTTGACCCCAAAATCCCCCTTTTTCACCCCAAAAATCCCCATTTTGCCCAAAATTGCCTTTTTTCACCCCAAAATCCCCATTTTCACCCCCAAAATGCCGCATTTTACCCCCAAAATGGCCCTTTCTGACCCCAAAATCCCCCTTTTCACCCCAAAAATCCCTTTTTCAACCCAAAATGGCCATTTTTGACCCCAAAATCCCCCTTTTTCACCCCCAAAATCCCCATTTTGCCCAAAATTGCCCTTTTTCACCCCAAAATCCCCATTTTTGACCCCCAAATCCCCCTTTTTGACCTCAAAATGCCCATTTCTGACCCCAAAATGGCCCTTTTTGACCCCAAAATCCCCCTTTTTGACCCCAAAAATGTCCATTTTTGCCCCAAATCCCCCTTTTTCACCCCAAAAATCCCCTTTTTTGACCCCAAAATGGCTCTTTCTGACCCCAAAATCCCCCTTTTTCACCCCAAAATGCCCTTTTAGCCCCCAAAATCACCTTTTTTAACCCCCAAACGCCCCATTTTGACCCCAAAATCCCCCTTTTTCACCCCAAAATCCCCCTTTGGAACCCAAAATACCCCTTTATGACCCCAAAACTTCACTTTCTGACCCCCAAATCCCCCTTTTTGACTCCAAAATCCCCCTTTTTAACCCCAAAATGCCCCTTTCTGACCCCAAAATCCCCCTTTTCACCCCAAAAATCCCTTTTTCAACCCAAAATGGCCCTTTTTGACCTCCAAATCCCCCTTTTTGACCCCAAAATCCCCCTTTGTAACCCATAATACCCCTTTATGACCCCAAAACTTCACTTTCTGACCCCAAAATGGCCATTTTTGACTCCAAAATCCCCCTTTCTGACCCCAAAATCCCCCTTTTTCACCCCAAAATCCCCCTTTTTGACCCCAAAATGGCCCTTTTTGCCCCCAAAATCCCCTTTTTTCACCCCAAAAATCCCCATTTTGCCCAAAATTGCCCTTTTTCACCCCAAAAATCCCCTTTTTTGACCCCAATATGGCTCTTTTTGACCCCAAAATCCCCATTTTCACCCCAAAAATGCCACATTTTACCCCCCAAATGCCCCTTTTTGACCCCAAAATCCCCCTTTTTCACCCCAAAAATCCCCATTTTGCCCAAAATCGCATTTTTTCACCCCAAAATCCCCCTTTTTGACCCATAAATCCCCATTTTTGCTCCCAAAATGCCCATTTTTAATCCAAAAATCCACATTTTTGCCCCAAAATCCCCCTTTTTCACCCCAAAAATCCCCTTTTTGACCCCAAAATGGCTCTTTCTGACCCAAAATCCCCCTTTTTAACCCCAAAAATCCCCATTTTGCCCAAAATCGCCTTTTTTCACCCCAAAATCTGACCTGTGAATGTGGGTCGTAGTACAGCCCCGTCAATGGGTCGTAATAGAAACCGGAGCCTTCGTCGTATTGATACGTCGACACGTCGGGAACCGCTGAACAATGGGAACAGGGCGACCCATAAGTGTGGGGCTGGGACCCATAAGTGTGGGGCTGGGATCCATTAATGTGGGGCTGGGACCCATAAGTGTGGGGCTGGGACCCATAAGTGTGGGGCTGGGATCCATTAATGTGGGGCTGGGACCCATAAGTGTGGGGCTGGGACCCATAAGTGTGGGGCTGGGATCCATAAGTGTGGGGCTGGGACCCATAAGTGGGGCTGGGACCCATAAGTGTGGGGCTGGGATCCATTAGTGTGGGGCTGGGATCCATTAGTGTGGGGCTGGGACCCATAAGTGTGGGGCTGGGACCCATAAGTGTGGGGCTGGGACCCATAAGTGGGGCTGGACCCATAAGTGTGGGGCTGGACCCATAAGTGTGGGGCTGGGACCCATAAGTGTGGGGCTGGACCCATAAGTGTGGGGCTGGGATCCATAAGTGGGGCTGGACCCATAAGTGTGGGGCTGGGATCCATTAGTGGGGCTGGGATCCATAAGTGTGGGGCTGGACCCATAAGTGTGGGGCTGGACCCATAAGTGTGGGGCTGGATCCATAAGTGTGGGGCTGGGACCCATAAGTGTGGGGTAGGGATCCATTAATGTGGGGCTGGGACCCATAAGTGTGGGGCTGGGACCCATAAGTGTGGGGCTGGGATCCATAAGTGGGGCTGGGACCCATAAGTGTGGGGCTGGACCCATAAGTGTGGGGCTGGGATCCATAAGTGTGGGGCTGGGATCCATAAGTGTGGGGCTGGACCCATAAGTGTGGGGCTGGGACCCATAAGTGGGGCTGGGATCCATTAATGTGGGGCTGGACCCATAAGTGTGGGGTTGGGATCCATAAGTGTGGGGCTGGGATCCATTAATGTGGGGCTGGGATCCATTAATGTGGGGCTGGGACCCATAAGTGTGGGGTAGGGATCCATTAATGTGGGGCTGGGACCCATAAGTGTGGGGCTGGGACCCATAAGTGTGGGGCTGGGACCCATAAGTGTGGGGCTGGGATCCATTAATGTGGGGCTGGGACCCATAAGTGGGGCTGAACCCATAAGTGTGGGGCTGGGACCCATAAGTGTGGGGCTGGGATCCATTAATGTGGGGCTGGGACCCATAAGTGTGGGGCTGGGACCCATAAGTGTGGGGCTGGGATCCATAAGTGTGGGGCTGGGACCCATAAGTGTGGGGCTGGGATCCATTAATGTGGGGTTGGGACCCATAAGTGTGGGGCTGGGACCCATAAGTGTGGGGTGGGACCCATAAGTGTGGGGCTTGGACCCCATAAGTGTGGGGCTGGGACCCATAAGTGTGGGGCTGGGACCCATAAGTGGGGCTGGGATCCATTAATGTGGGGCTGGGACCCATAAGTGTGGGGCTGGGACCCATAAGTGGGGCTGGGATCCCTTAATGTGGGGCTGGGACCCATAAGTGTGGGGCTGGACCCATAAGTGTGGGGCTGGGACCCATAAGTGGGGGGCTGGGATCCATTAATGTGGGGCTGGACCCATAAGTGTGGGGCTGGACCCATAAGTGTGGGGCTGGGATCCGTAAGTGTGGGGATGGACCCATAAGTGTGGGGCTGGGACCCATAAGTGTGGGGCTGGGATCCATAAGTGTGGGGCTGGGACCCATAAGTGTGGGGCTGGGACCCATAAGTGGGGCTGGGACCCATAAGTGTGGGGCTGGGACCCATAAGTGTGGGGCTGGACCCATAAGTGTGGGGCTGGGATCCATTAATGTGGGGCTGGGACCCATAAGTGTGGGGCTGGACCCATAAGTGTGGGGCTGGGATCCATTAATGTGGGGCTGGGATCCATTAATGTGGGGCTGGACCCATAAGTGTGGGGCTGGGACCCATAAGTGTGGGGCTGGACCCATAAGTGTGGGGCTGGGATCCATTAATGTGGGGCTGGGACCCATAAGTGTGGGGCTGGACCCATAAGTGTGGGGCTGGGATCCATTAATGTGGGGCTGGGATCCATTAATGTGGGGCTGGACCCATAAGTGTGGGGCTGGGACCCATAAGTGGGGCTGGGATCCATTAATGTGGGGCTGGACCCATAAGTGTGGGGCTGGACCCATAAGTGTGGGGCTGGGATCCGTAAGTGTGGGGATGGACCCATAAGTGTGGGGCTGGGACCCATAAGTGTGGGGCTGGGATCCATAAGTGTGGGGCTGGGACCCATAAGTGTGGGGCTGGGACCCATAAGTGGGGCTGGGACCCATAAGTGTGGGGCTGGGACCCATAAGTGTGGGGCTGGACCCATAAGTGTGGGGCTGGGATCCATTAATGTGGGGCTGGGACCCATAAGTGTGGGGCTGGACCCATAAGTGTGGGGCTGGGATCCATAAGTGTGGGGCTGGGACCCATAAGTGTGGGGCTGGGACCCATAAGTGGGGCTGGACCCATAAGTGTGGGGCTGGGACCCATAAGTGGGGCTGGACCCATAAGTGTGGGGCTGGGACCCATAAGTGGGGCTGGGACCCATAAGTGTGGGGCTGGATCCATAAGTGTGGGGCTGGGACCCATAAATGTGGGGCTGGGACCCATAAGTGTGGGGCTGGGATCCATAAGTGTGGGGCTGGACCCATAAGTGTGGGGCTGGGATCCATAAGTGTGGGGCTGAACCCATAAGTGTGGGGCTGGACCCATAAGTGTGGGGCTGGACACATAAGTGTGGGGCTGGGATCCATAAGTGTGGGGCTGGACCCATAAGTGTGGGGCTGGACCCATAAGTGTGGGGCTGGACCCATAAGTGTGGGGCTGGGACCCATAAGTGTGGGGCTGGACCCATAAGTGTGGGGCTGGACCCATAAGTGTGGGGCTGGGACCCATAAGTGTGGGGCTGGGACCCATAAGTGTGTGGCTGAACCCATAAGTGTGGGGCTGGGACCCATAAGTGTGGGGCTGGGACCCATAAGTGTGGGGCTGGACCCATAAGTGTAGGGCTGGGACCCATAAGTGTGGGGCTGGGACCCATAAGTGGGGCTGGGACCCATAAGTGTGGGGCTGGGATCCATTAATGTGGGGCTGGACCCATAAGTGTGGGGCTGGGATCCATAAGTGGGGCTGTGATCCATTAATGTGGGGCTGGACCCATAAGTGTGGGGCTGGGATCCATTAATGTGGGGCTGGACCCATAAGTGTGGGGCTGGGACCCATAAGTGTGGTGCTGGGACCCATAAGTGTGGGGTTGGGATCCATTAATGTGGGGCTGGACCCATAAGTGTGGGGCTGGGACCCATAAGTGTGGGGCTGGGACCCATAAGTGTGGGGCTGGGACCCATAAGTGTGGGGCTGGACCCATAAATGTGGGGTGGGACCCATAAGTGTGGGGCTGGGACCCATAAGTGTGGGGCTGGGACCCATAAGTGGGGCTGGGATCCATTAATGTGGGGCTGCGACCCATAAGTGGGGCTGGGACCCATAAGTGTGGGCTGGGACCCATAAGTGTGGGGCTGGACCCATAAGTGTGGGGCTGGGACCCATAAGTGTGGGGCTGGACCCATAAGTGTGGGGCTGGACCCATAAGTGTGGGGTTGGGATCCATTAATGTGGGGCTGGGACCCATAAGTGTGGGGCTGGGACCCATAAGTGTGGGGCTGGGACCCATAAGTGTGGGGCTGGGACCCATAAGTGGGGCTGGGACCCATAAGTGTGGGGCTGGGACCCATAAGTGTGGGGCTGGACCCATAAGTGTGGGGCTGGGACCCATAAGTGTGGGGCTGGACCCATAAGTGTGGGGTTGGGATCCATTAATGTGGGGCTGGGACCCATAAGTGTGGGGCTGGGACCCATAAGTGGGGCTGGGACCCATAAGTGTGGGGCTGTGACCCATAAGTGTGGGGCTGGGACCCATAAGTGGGGCTGGGACCCATAAGTGTGGGGCTGGGACCCATAAGTGTGGGGCTGGGACCCATAAGTGGGGCTGGGACCCATAAGTGTGGGGTGAGACCCATAAGTGTGGGGCTGGGACCCATAAGTGTGGGGCTGGGACCCATAAGTGTGGGGCTGGGACCCATAAGTGTGGGGCTGGGACCCATAAGTGTGGGGCTGGGACCCATAAGTGTGGGGCTGGACCCATAAGTGTGGGGTGGGACCCATAAGTGTGGGGCTGGGACCCATAAGTGTGGGGCTGGGACCCATAAGTGGGGCTGGGATCCATTAATGTGGGGCTGCGACCCATAAGTGGGGCTGGGACCCATAAGTGTGGGGCTGGGACCCATAAGTGTGGGGCTGGACCCATAAGTGTGGGGCTGGGACCCATAAGTGTGGGGCTGGACCCATAAGTGTGGGGCTGGACCCATAAGTGTGGGGTTGGGATCCATTAATGTGGGGCTGGGACCCATAAGTGTGGGGCTGGGACCCATAAGTGGGGCTGGGACCCATAAGTGTGGGGCTGTGACCCATAAGTGTGGGGCTGGGACCCATAAGTGGGGCTGGGACCCATAAGTGTGGGGCTGGGACCCATAAGTGTGGGGCTGGGACCCATAAGTGTGGGGCTGGGACCCATAAGTGTGGGGCTGGGACCCATAAGTGTGGGGCTGGGACCCATAAGTGTGGGGCTGGACCCATAAGTGTGGGGCTGGGACCCATAAGTGTGGGGCTGGGACCCATAAGTGTGGGGCTGGACCCATAAGTGTGGGGCTGGGACCCATAAGTGTGGGGCTGAACCCGTAAGTGTGGGGCTGAACCCATAAGTGGGGCTGGGATCCATTAATGTGGGGCTGGACCCATAAGTGTGGGGCTGGGATCCATTAATGTGGGGCTGGGACCCATAAGTGTGGGGCTGGGATCCATAAGTGGGGCTGGGACCCATAAGTGTGGGGCTGGGACCCATAAGTGTGGGGTTGGACCCATAAGTGTGGGGCTGGGACCCATAAGTGTGGGGTTGGGATCCATTAATGTGGGGCTGGGATCCATTAATGTGGGGCTGGGACCCATAAGTGGGGCTGGGATCCATTAATGTGGGGCTGGGACCCATAAGTGTGGGGCTGGGACCCATAAGTGTGGGGGTGGACCCATAAGTGTGGGGCTGGGATCCATTAATGTGGGGCTGGGATCCATTAGTGTGGGGCTGGGATCCATTAGTGTGGGGCTGGGACCCATAAGTGTGGGGCTGGGACCCATAAGTGTGGGGCTGGACCCATAAGTGTGGGGCTGGACCCATAAGTGTGGGGCTGGGACCCATAAGTGTGGGGCTGAACCCGTAAGTGTGGGGCTGGACCCATAAGTGGGGCTGGGATCCATTAATGTGGGGCTGGGATCCATTAATGTGGGGCTGGACCCATAAGTGTGGGGCTGGACCCATAAGTGTGGGGCTGGGATCCATAAGTGTGGGGCTGGGATCCATTAATGTGGGGCTGGGACCCATAAGTGTGGGGCTGGGATCCATAAGTGTGGGGCTGGGACCCATAAGTGTGGGGCTGGGACCCATAAGTGTGGGGTTGGGATTCATTAATGTGGGGCTGGGACCCATAAGTGTGGGGCTGGGACCCATAAGTGTGGGGCTGGGATCCATTAATGTGGGGCTGGACCCATAAGTGTGGGGCTGGACCCATAAGTGTGGGGCTGGGATCCATTAATGTGGGGCTGGGATCCATTAATGTGGGGCTGGACCCATAAGTGTGGGGCTGGGACCCATAAGTGTGGGGCTGGGACCCATAAGTGTGGGGCTGGGACCCATAAGTGTGGGGCTGGGATCCATTAATGTGGGGCTGGACCCATAAGTGTGGGGCTGGGATCCATTAATGTGGGGCTGGACCCATAAGTGTGGGGTTGGGATCCATTAATGTGGGGCTGGGACCCATAAGTGGGGCTGGGACCCATAAGTGTGTGGTTGGGATCCATTAATGTGGGGCTGGACCCATAAGTGTGGGGCTGGGACCCATAAGTGTGGGGCTGGACCCATAAGTGTGGGGCTGGGATCCATTAATGTGGGGCTGGGACCCATAAGTGTGGGGCTGGGACCCATAAGTGTGGGGCTGGGATCCATTAATGTGGGGCTGGACCCATAAGTGTGGGGCTGGACCCATAAGTGTGGGGCTGGGATCCATTAATGTGGGGCTGGGATCCATTAATGTGGGGCTGGACCCATAAGTGTGGGGCTGGGACCCATAAGTGTGGGGCTGGGACCCATAAGTGTGGGGTGAGACCCATAAGTGTGGGGCTGGGATCCATTAATGTGGGGCTGGGATCCATAAGTGTGGGGCTGGACCCATAAGTGTGGGGCTGGGATCCATTAATGTGGGGCTGGACCCATAAGTGTGGGGCTGGGACCCATAAGTGGGGCTGGACCCATAAGTGCCCCCAGCCCCACAAGTGACTCTGCCCCACAAGTGCCCCCAGCCCCACAAGTGCCCCCAGCCCCACAAGTGCCCCCAGCCCCACAAGTGATCCCAGCCCCACAAGTGCCCCCAGCCCCACAAGTGCCCCCAGCCCCACAAGTGCCCCCAGCCCCACAAGTCAGTCCTGCCCCACAAGTGCCCCCAGCCCCACAAGTGCCCCCAGCCCCACAAGTGCCCCCAGCCCCACAAGTGACTCTGCCCCACAAGTGATCCCAGCCCCACAAGTGCCCCCAGCCCCACAAGTGCCCCCAGCCCCACAAGTGTCCCCAGCCCCATAAGTGCCCCCAGCCCCACAAGTGCCCCCAGCCCCACAAGTGACTCTGCCCCACAAGTGCCCCCAGCCCCATAAGTGCCCCCAGCCCCACAAGTGCCCCCAGCCCCACAAGTCAGTCCTGCCCCACAAGTGCTCCCAGCCCCATAAGTGCCCCCAGCCCCACAAGTGACTCTGCCCCACAAGTGCCCCCAGCCCCACAAGTGCTCCCAGCCCCACAAGTCAGTCCTGCCCCACAAGTGCCCCCAGCCCCACAAGTGCCCCCAGCCCCACAGGTGACTCTGCCCCACAAGTGACTCTGCCCCATAAGTCAGTCCTGCCCCACAAGTGCCCCCAGCCCCACAGGTGACTCTGCCCCATAAGTGCCTCCAGCCCCACAAGTGACTCTGCCCCACAAGTGCCTCCAGCCCCACAAGTGACTCTGCCCCACAAGTGCCCCCAGCCCCACAAGTGCCCCCAGCCCCACAAGTGACTCTGCCCCATAAGTGCCTCCAGCCCCACAAGTGCCCCCAGCCCCACAAGTGACTCTGCCCCACAAGTGCCCCCAGCCCCACAAGTGACTCTGCCCCACAAGTGCCCCCAGCCCCACAAGTGCCCCCAGCCCCACAAGTGCTCCCAGCCCCACAAGTCAGTCCTGCCCCACAAGTGACTCTGCCCCACAAGTGCCCCCAGCCCCATAAGTGCCCCCAGCCCCACAAGTGCCCCCAGCCCCACAAGTGACTCTGCCCCACAAGTGACTCTGCCCCACAAGTGACTCTGCCCCACAAGTGCCCCCAGCCCCACAAGTGCCCCCAGCCCCACAAGTGCCCCCAGCCCCACAAGTGCCCCCAGCCCCACAAGTGCCCCCAGCCCCACAAGTGCCACTCACGGTACTGCCCGTAGGTGTCGCTGTTCCCGGTGGCTCCGCTGGGGGCGCTGTTGGGGGGCTCCGCTTTCAATGGGGGGGGGGCGGAATAACTCTATGGGGTGGGGGGAGATATATGGGGTCAAAGGGGGGTTATGGGGCGGGTTATGGGGTGGGATATGGGGGGGGTTATGGGGTGGGATATGGGGCGGGTTATGGGGTGGGATATGGGGGGCTTAAATAGCAGCATAGACCCCCATAACCACCCCCCAACCCCATAGGACCCCATAACCACCCCCCTCCCCAGCCCCATAGAACCCTATAACCCCATAGAACCCCATAAACCCCATAGAACCCCATAACCCCCCTAAAGACCCCATAACCCCCCCCCAGCCCCATAGGACCCCATAACCCCCCATAGACCCCATAACCACCCCCCCAAAGACCCCATAGAACCCCATAACCTTTATAGGGTCTATTTGGGGTGGGGGTCTCACCTGCCCCATAGACCCCCCATAGACCCCCATAGACCCCATAACCCCCCCATAGACCCCATAGACCCCATAACCCCCCCATAGACCCCATAGACCCCCCATAGACCCCATAACCCCCCCCCAAAGACCCCATAGAACCCCATAACCTTTATAGGGTCTATTTGGGGTGGGGGTCTCACCTGCCCCATAGCCCCCTCATAGACCCCATAGACCCCATAACCCCCCCATAGACCCCCCAAAGACCCCATAACCCCCCCATAGACCCCATAGACTCCCCATAGACCCCATAACCCCCCCATAGACCCCATATAGGACCCCATAACCCCCCATAGACCCCATAACTCCCCCCCAAAGACCCCATAGAACCCCATAACCCCATAGAACCCCATAACCTTTATAGGGTCGCTATGGGCTGGGGGTCTCACCTGCCCCATAGCCCCCCCATAGACCCCATAGCCCCCCCATAGACCCCATAGACCCCCCATAGACCCCATAACCCCCCCATAGACCCCCCATAGACCCCATAGACCCCCCTAAAGACCCCATAACCACCACCCCCAGCCCCATAGAACCCCATAACCCCATAGAACCCCATAGAACCCCATAACCTTTATAGGGTCTATTTGGGGTGGGGGTCTCACCTGCCCCATAGACCCCCCATAGACCCCATAGACCCCCCATAGACCCCATAACTCCCCACAAGAACCCGTAACTCCCCCATAGACCCCATAGACCCCCCCATAGACCCCATAACCACCACCCCCAGCCCCACAGAACCCTATAACCCCATAGAACCCCATAGAACCCCATAACCTTTATAGGGTCTATTTGGGGTGGGGGTCTCACCTGCCCCATAGCCCCCCCATAGACCCCCCATAGACCCAATAGACCCCCCATAGACCCCATAACCCCCCCATAGACCCCATAACCACCCCCCCAAAGACCCCATAGAACCCCATAGAACCCCATAACCTTTATAGGGTCTATTTGGGGTGGGGGTCTCACCGGCCCCATAGCCCCCCCATAGACCCCATAGACCCCCCATAGACCCCATAACACCCCCATAGACCCCATAACTCCCCATAGACCCCATAACCCCCCCATAGACCCCATAACCCCCCCATAGACCCCATAGACCCCCCATAGACCCCATAACCACCCCCCCAAAGACCCCATAGAACCCCAAAGAACCCCATAGAACCCCATAGAACCCCATAACCTTTATAGGGTCTATTTGGGGTGGGGGGTCTCACCTGCCCCATAGCCCCCCCATAGACCCCATAGACCCCCCATAGGACCCTATAACCCCCCCATAGAACCCCATAACCCCCCCATAACCCCATAACCCCCCCAAAGCCCCCATAGACCCCCCATAGACCCCATAACCCCCCCATAGACCCCATAACCACCCCCCCAAAGACCCCATAGAACCCTATAACCCCATAGAACCCCATAACCTTTATAGGGTCTATTTGGGGTGGGGTCTCACCTGCCCCATAGCCCCCCCATAGACCCCATAACCCCCCCATAGACCCCATAGAACCCCATAGAACCCCATAACCTTTATAGGGTCTATTTGGGCTGGGGGTCTCAGCGGCCCCATAGCCCCCCCATAGACCCCATAGACCCCCCATAGACCCCATAACCCCCCCATAGACCCCATTACCCCCCCATAGACCCCATAACCACCCCCCCAAAGACCCCATAGAACCCCAAAGAACCCCATAGAACCCCATAACCCCATAGAACCCCATAGAACCCCATAACCTTTATAGGGTCTATTTGGGGTGGGGGGTCTCACCTGGCTGCTTCCTCCCGTTGGGGTGACATTGGGGGTCTCGTTGTTGCCCCCCCCCCCAGGATATGGGGCCGGGATGGGATTTGGGGTCGGGGTCCCCAATGTTGGGGGGGGGGGGCGAGGAAATGAAGCCCCCCCCCCAACTGATGGTGCTTCCAGGCCTGGAACTGTAGGATCGTCTATGGGGGAAGATATGGGGTCAGTGGGGGGATATGGGGTTCTATGGGGTTCTATGGGGTTATATGGGGTTGTATAGGGTTATATAGGGTTATATGGGGGGATATGGGGTTATATGGGGGGATATATGGGGTTATATGGGGGATATATGGGGGATATGGGGTTATATGGGGTTATATGGGGTTATATGGGGGGATATGGGGTTATATGGGGTTATATGGGGTTATATGGGATTGTATAGGATTATACAGGATTATATGGGGTTATATGGGGTTATATGGGGTTATATGGGGGATATATGGGGTTATATGGGGGATATATGGGGTTATATGGGGGAATATAGGGGAGATATGGGGTTATATGGGGGGATACAGGGGCGATATGGGGTTATATGGGGGGATATGGGGTTAAATGGGGGGATACAGGGGGGATATGGGGTTATATGGGGGGATATAGGGGGATATGGGGTTATATGGGGTTATATGGGGGGATATGGGGTTATATGGGGGGATACAGGGGGGATATGGGGTTATATGGGGGGATATAGGGGGATATGGGGTTATATGGGGTTATATAGGGGGATATGGGGTTATATGGGGTTGTTTAGGGTTATATGGGGGGCTATGGGATGATATGGTGGGGGATATGGGGTTATATGGGGGGATATGGGGGATTATGGGGGGGATATAGGGGTTATATGGGGTTATATGGGGGGATATGGGGTTATATGGGGTTATATGGGGTTATATGGGGTTATATGGGGTTATATGGGATTATATGGGGGCAGATAGGGGGATATGGGGTTATATGGGGTTATATGGGGTTATATGGGGGCAGATAGGGGGATATGGGGTTATATGGGGTTATATGGGGGGATATGGAGTCAGCAATGGGGTTATATGAGGGGTATGGGGGGACATGGGGTCAGTGGGGTCAATGGGGTCCCACTGGGGTCCCAATAAGATCAATAGGGTCCCATTAAGCTCCATAGGGTCCCATTGGGGTCAATAAGATCAATAGGGTCCCATTAAGCTCTATAGGGCCCCATTAAGTTCTATAGGGTCCCATTAAGCTCTATAGGGCCCCATTGGGGTCAATAGGGTCCCATTAAGCTCTATAGGGTCCCATTAAACTCTATAGGTTCCCATTAAGCTCTATAGGGTCCCATTAAGGTCAATGGGGTCCCATTAAGCTCTATAGGGTCCCATTGGGGTCAATAGGGTCAATAGGGTCCCATTAAGCTCAATAGGGTCCCATTAAGCTCTATAGGGCCCCATTAAACTCTATAGGGTCCCATTAAGCTCTATAGGGTCCCATTAAACTCTATAGGGTCCCATTAAGCTCCATAGGGTCCCATTGGGGTCAATAAGATCAATAGGGTCCCATTATGCTCTATAGGGCCCCATTAAGTTCTATAGGGTCCCATTAAGCTCTATAGGGCCCCATTGGGGTCAATAGGGTCCCATTAAGCTCTATAGGGTCCCATTAAACTCTATAGGTTCCCATTAAGCTCTATAGGGTCCCATTGGGGTCAATAGGGTCTCATTAAGCTCTATAGGGTCCCATTGGGGTCAATAGGGTCCCATTAAGCTCTATAGGGTCCCATTAAGCTCTATAGGGTCCCATTAAGCTCTATAGGGCCCCATTAATCTCTATAGGGTCCCATTGGGGTCAATAGGGTCCCATTGGGGTCAATAGGGTCCCATTAAGGTCAATGGGGTCCCATTAAGCTCTATAGGGTCCCATTGGGGTCAATAAGGTCAATAGGGTCCCATTAAGGTCAATAGGGTCCCATTAAGCTCTATAGGGCCCCATTGGGGTCAATAAGATCAATAGGGTCCCATTAAGCTCTATAGAGCCCCATTAAGCTCTATAGGGTCCCATTAAGCTCTATAGGGCCCCATTGGGGTCAATAAGATCAATACGGTCCCATTAATCTCTATAGGGTCCCATTAAGCCCCATAGGACCCCATTAATCTCTATAGGGTCCCATTAATCTCTATAGGGCCCCATTAAGCCCCATAGGGTCCCATTAAGCCCCATAGGGCCCCATTAAGCCCCATAGGGCCCCATTAATCTCTATAGGGCCCCATAGGGCTCCATGTTGTCTCCTACCTCCATCTCCTTTGCTGGGGGGGGCGGGGCCGGTGGGCGGGGCCACCTTCAAGTAGGCGGAGCCATAGAGGGGGGCGGGGCCGGCCAAGCTCTCTTCTGATTGGTAGAAAGACGACAAGTCTCCGCCCCCCGACGGCTCCTCCCCTCCCCCGACCCAGGGGGCGGAGTCTGAACCCGGAGCTGCCTGAAAAGGGGGCGGGGCTTGAGCAAGCTATGCCCACATCGCCCTAAGCCACGCCCCCTCCCCATTAGCCCCTATGGAGAAGCATTGACACAGGCCACGCCCCCAAGCATTAAGCCCCGCCCACATCGCCTTATAAGGCCACGCCCCCTTAGCTAAGCCCCACCCACAAGGCAACCCCCATCCAGGCCCCGCCCCTTAAACAAAGCTCCACCAATCACAGCTCAGACACACACCAGGCCCCGCCCACACCCCTTAAGCCCCGCCCACATCGCCTTATAAGGCCACACCCCCTTATCTAAGCCCCGCCCCCATCTCAGCTCCACCAATCACAGCTCAGACACACACCAGGCTCCAACCCCACCCCCTAAGCCCCGCCCCTCAGCTCAGCTCCACCAATCACAGCTCAGACACACTCTAGACCCCGCCCACACCCCTTAAGCCCCACCCACATCCCCGGGTAGGCCACGCCCCCTTATCTAAGCCCCGCCCCCATCTCAGCTCCACCAATCACAGCTCAGACACACTCTAGGCCCCGCCCACACCCCCTTAAGCCCCGCCCCTCAGCTCAGCTCCACCAATCACATCTCAGACACACACCAGGCCCCGCCCCTCAGCTCAGCTCCACCAATCACAGCTCAGACATGCCGGAAGTCCCGCCCACCTGTGACAGCGCCCATTGGGCGGCAGCGATGGCCGTCGATGCGACGGACGCGGCGCTGGCGCGGGGGGGGCCTTCGGGTGGCCCCGCCCCCTGAACCTCCCTGTGGGCGGGGCTAAGGTCAGAGGGGGCGGGGCTTAAGGGGAAGTGGGCGGGGCTTAAGGGCTCCCAGGTCACACGCAATGGGGCTGATTTGCATATGGGCGGGGCTTAGTTCAGGGGGTGTGGTCTTGTACAAAGGGGGCGGGGCTTAATGGGAAGTGGGCGGGGCTTAATGGGAAGTGGGCGGGGCTTAAGGGCTCCTACGGCACATGCAACGGGGCTGATTTGCATATGGGCGGGGCTTAATGGGAAGTGGGCGGGGCTTATGGGCTCCTCAGTCACATGCAATGGGGCTGATTTGCATATGGGCGGGGCTTAATGGGAAGTGGGCGGGGCTTAAGGGCTCCTATGGCGCATACAATGGGGCTGATTTGCATATGGGCGAGGCTTAACGGAAGGGGCGGGGCTTATGGGCTCACATGACACATGCAATGGGGCTGATTTGCATATGGGCGGGGCTTAATGCAAGGGGCGGGGCTTAGTTTAGGGGGCGTGGCCTCGTATAAAGGGGCGGGGCCTAATGGGAAGTGGGCGGGGCTTAAGGGCTCCTATGGCACATGCAATGGGGCTGATTTGCATATGGGCGGGGCTTAATGGAAGTGGGCGGGGCTTAAGGGCTCCTAGGTTACATGCAATGGGGCTGATTTGCATATGGGCGGGGCCTAACGGGAAATGGGCGGGGCTTAAGGGCTCCTATGGCACATACAATGGGGCTGATTTGCATATGGGCGGGGCTTAGTGCAAGGGGCGGGGCTTATGGGCTCATATGACACATGCAATGGGGCTGATTTGCATATGGGCGGGGCTTAATGGGAAGTGGGCGGGGCTTATGGACTCCCATGTCACATGCAATGGGGCTGATTTGCATATGGGCAGGGCTTAGTTCAGGGGGCGTGGTCATGTATAAAGGGGGTGGGGCTTAATGGGAAGTGGGCGGGGCTTAAGGGCTCCTATGGCACATACTATGGGGCTGGTTTGCATATGGGCGGGGCATAATGGGAAGTGGGCGTGGCTTATGGGCTCCTCGGTCAAATGCAATGGGGCTTATTTGCATGTGGGCGGGGCTTAGTTGAGGGTGCGTGGCCTCGTATAAAAGGGGCGGGGCTTAATGGGAAGTGGGCGGGGCTTAAGGGCTCCCACAGCACATACAATGGGGCTGATTTGCATATGGGCGGGGCTTAATGGGAAGTGGGCGGGGCTTAATATAAGGGGCGTGGCTTAGTTCAGGGGGTGTGGTCTCGTATGAAAGGGGCAGGGCTTAATGGGAAGCGGGCGGGGCTTATGGGCTCCCAGGTCACGTGCAATGGGGCTGATTTGCATATGGGGCGTGGCTTGTAGCTTGGGGGCGTGGCCTAATGAGGTGGGGGCGGGGCTTATTTAACGAGGGGCGTGGCCTGATGAAATGTGGGCGGGGCTAAGGCAGGAGGGGGGCGGGGCTTAAGGAATGAATGGGGGTAATGGGGTGGGTTTGGGGGAGGGGGCGTGGCCTAATGAGATGGGGCGGGGCTTGTTTAACGAGGGGGCGTGGCCTGATGAAATGTGGGAGGGGCTAAGGCGGGGGGGGCGGGGCTTAAGGAATGAATTGGGGTAATGGGATGGGATTCGGGAAGGCGGTGTGGCTTGTAGGTTTGGGGGCGTGGCCTAATGAGTTGGGGGCGGAGCTTATTCAATGAGGGGGCGTGGTCTGATGAAATGTGGGCGGGGCTAAGGCAGGAGGGGCGGGGCTTAAGGAATGAATGGGAGCAATGGGGTGGGATTCAAAAAGGGGGCGTGGCTTGTAGTTTGGGGGCGTGGCCTAATGAGGAGGGGGCGTGGCATGATGAGATGTGGGCGGGGCTAAGGCAGGAGGGGGTGGGGCTTAAGGAATGAATGGGGGTTAATGGGGGCGGGTTTGGCCTAATGAGATGGGGGCGTGGCTTATTTAAGGAGGGGCGTGGCCTGATGAAATGTGGGCGGGGCTAAGGCAGGGGGGGCGGGGCTTAAGGAATGAGTGGGGGGTAATGGGGTGGGATTCGAAAAGGGGGCGTGGCTTGTAGGTTGGGGGCGTGGCTCATTTAACGAGGGGGGTGTGGCCTAATGAAATGTGGGCGGGGCTAAGGCAGGAGGGGGCGGGGCCTAGTGGAGGAATGGGGGTAATGGGGTGGGTTTGGGGGAGGGGGCGTGGCTTGTAGGTTGGGGGCGTGGCCTGAGGAAATGGGGGCGGGGCTTAATGATGTAGGGCGTGGCCTGATGAAATGTGGGCGGGGCTAAGGCAGGAGGGGCGGGGCTTAAGGAATGAATGGGGGGTAATTGGGTGGGATTCGAAAAAGGGGCGTGGCTTGTAGTTTGGGGGCGCGGCCTAATGAGGAGGGGGCGTGGCCTGATGAAAGGTGGGCGGGGCTAAGGCAGGAGGGGGCGGGGCTTAAGGAATGAATGGGGGGGTAATGGGGGTGGGTTTGGCCTAATGAGATGGGGGCGGGGCTTATTCAATGAGGGGGCGTGGTCTGGTGAAATGTGGGCGGGGCTAAGGCAGGAGCGGGGTGGGGCTTAAGAAATGAATGGGGGCAGTGGGGGTGGGTTTGGGGGAGGGGGCGTGGCTTGCGGGTTGGGGGCGTGGCTTATTTAACGAGGGGGGTGTGGCCTAATTAAATGTGAGCGGGGCTAGGGCAGGAGGGGGCGGGGCCTAGTGGAGGAATGGGGGTAATTGGGTGGGTTTGGGGGAGGGGGGCGTGGCATGTAGGTTGGGGGCGTGGCCTGATGAAATGTGGGCGGGGCTAAGGCAGGAGGGGGCGGGGTTTAAGGAATGAGTGGGCGGGGCTAAGGCAGGAGGGGGCGGGGCCTAATGGATGAATTGGGGTAATGGGGTGGGTTTTGGGAGGGGGCGTGGCTTGTGGGTTGGGGGCGGGGCTTAATTACTGAGGGGGCGTGGCCTGATAAAACGTGGGCGGGGTTAAGACAGGAGGGGGGCGGGGCTTAAGGAATGAATGGGGGTAATGGGGTGGGTTTGGGAGAGGGGGCGTGGCTTGTGGGTTGGGGGCGTGGCCTAATGGGGTGGGGGTGTGGCTTATTTAACGAGGGGCGTGGCCTGATGAAAGGTGGGCGGGGCTAAGGCAGGAGGGGGCGGGGCTTAAGGAATGAATGGGGGCAGTGGGGTGGGTTTTGGGGAGGGGGCGTGGCTTGTAGGTTAGGGGCGTGGCTTATTTAACGAGGGGGGTGTGGCCTAATGAAATGTGGGCGGGGCTAAGGCAGGAGGGGGCGGTGCTTAAGGAATGAGTGGGGTTAATGGGGTGGGTTTGGGAGAGGGGGCGTGGCTTGTAGGTTGGGGGCGTGGCTTATTTAACGAGGGGGTGTGGCCTAATGAAATGTGGGCGGGGCTAAGGCAGGAGGGGGCGGGGCCTAGTGGAGGAATGGGGGTAATGGGGTGGGTTTGGGGGAGGGGGCGTGGCTTGTAGGTTGGGGGCGTGGCCTGATGAAATGTGGGCGGGGCTAAGGCAGGAGCGGGCGGGGTTTAAGGAATGACTGGGCGGGGCTAAGGCAGGAGGGGGCGGGGCTTAAGGAATGAATTGGGGTAATGGGGTGGGATTCAGGAAGGGGGCGTGGCTTGTGGGTTTGGGGCGTGGCTTATTTAACGAGGGGCGTGGCCTGATGAAAGGTGGGCGGGGCTAAGGCAGGAGGGGGCGGGGCTTAAGGAATGAATGGGGGCAGTGGGGGTGGGTTTGGGGGAGGGGGTGTGGCTTGTAGGTTTGGGGGCGTGGCTTATTTAACGAGGGGGGTGTGGCCTAATGAAATGGGGGCGTGGCTAAGGCAGGAGGGGGCGGGGCTTAAGGAATGAGTGGGGGTAATGGGGTGGGATTCGAGAAGTGGGCGTGGTTTGCGGGATGGGGGCGTGGCCTAATGAGTTGGGGGCGGGGCTTATTCAATGAGGGGGCGTGGTCTGATGAAATGTGGGCGGAGCTAAGGCAGGAGGGGCGGGGCTTAAGGAATGAATGGGGGGCAATGGGGTGGGATTCGAAAAGGGGGCGTGGCTTGTAGTTTGGGGGCGTGGCCTAATGAGGAGGGGGCGTGGCCTGATGAAAGGTGGGCGGGGCTAAGGCAGGAGGGGGCGGGGCTTAAGGAATGAGTGGGCGGGGCCAAGGCAGGAGGGGCGGGGCTTAAGGAATGAATGGGGGGTAATGGGGTGGGATTCGAAAAGGGGGCGTGGCTTGTAGTTTGGGGGCGTGGTCTAATGAGGAGGGGGCGTGGCATGATGAGATGTGGGCGGGGCTAAGGCAGGAGGGGGCGGGGCTTAAGGAATGAATGGGGGGTAATGGGGGCGGGTTTGGCCTAATGAGATGGGGGCGTGGCTTATTTAATGAGGGGGCGTGGCCTGATGGAGTGTGGGCGGGGCTAAGGCAGGAGGGGGCGGGGCTTAAGGAATGAATGGGGGGTAATGGGGGTGGGTTTGGCCTAATGAGATGGGGGGTGTGGCTTAATTAATGAGCTTATTTAATGAGCTTAATTAACGAGCACAATTAATTCTGACCTCTTGGAGCCCTTGGCGAACTCCACGTTGATGCTCTTGCCGTCGATGTGAAGGGGGGGGTGCAGGGCCTGCAGCATCTGGAGCAGCTGGGAGGCCTCCTATGGGGCAGAGAAGGGGGGGGGGATATGTGGGGTTAGAAGGGGGATATGTGGGGTTAGAAGGGGGGATATGTGGGGTTAGAAGGGGGATATGTGGGGTTAGAAGGGGGATATGTGGGGTTAGAAGGGGGATATGTGGGGTTAGAAGGGGGATATGTGGGGTTAGAAGGGGGATATGTGGGGTTAGAAGGGGGATCAATGGGACTCAATGGGATCCAATGGGACTCAATGGGAATCAATGGGACTCAATGGGATCCAATGGGAATCAATGGGACTCAATGGGAGTCAATGGGGACTCAATGGGATCCAATGGGACTCAATGGGAATCAATGGGAACCAATGGGACTCAATGGGACTCAATGGGAATCAATGGGACTCAATGGGATCCAATGGGACTCAATGGGAATCAATGGGACTCAATGGGATCCAATGGGACCCAATGGGAATCAATGGGACTCAATGGGATCCAATGGGACCCAATGGATATCAATGGGACTCAATGGGATCCAATGGGACCCAATGGGAATCAATGGGACTCAATGGGATCCAATGGGAATCAATGGGAATCAATGGGACTCAATGGGATCCAATGGGAATCAATGGGACTCAATGGGACCCAATGGGACTCAATGGGATCCAATGGGACTCAATGGGATCCAATGGGACCCAATGGGAATCAATGGGACTCAATGGGATCCAATGGGACTCAATGGGAATCAATGGGACCCAATGGGACTCAATGGGAATCAATGGGACTCAATGGGACCCAATGGGAATCAATGGGAATCAATGGGACTCAATGGGATCCAATGGGACCCAATGGGAATCAATGGGACTCAATGGGATCCAATGGGAATCAATGGGAATCAATGGGACTCAATGGGACCCAATGGGAATCAATGGGTATCAATGGGACTCAATGGGATCCAATGGGAATCAATGGGACTCAATGGGATCCAATGGGACTCAATGGGAATCAATGGGACTCAATGGGATCCAATGGGACTCAATGGGAATCAATGGGACTCAACTGGGGTCCCATAGGGGGGTCCCATAGGGGGGTCCTATAGGGGGGTCCCATAGGGGGGGGTCCAATAGGGGGGTCCTATTGGGGGGTCCCACAGGGGGGTCCCATACAGGGGTCCCATAGGGGGGGTCCAATAGGGGGGTCCCATACAGGGGTCCTATAGGGGGGTCCAATGGGGGGACCCATAAGGGGGTCCCATAGGGGGTCCCATAGGAGGGTCCAATTGGGGTCCCATAGTGGGGGTCCTATTCGGGGGTCCCATAGGGGTTCATATAGGATGATCCCATTGGGGGTCCCATAGGGGGGTCTATTGGGGGGGTCCCATAGGGGGGTTCCCATACAGGGGTCCCATAGGGGGTCCTATAGGGGGGTCCTATTGGGGGGTCCCATGGGGGGGTCTCATAGGGGGTACCATAGGAGGGTCCAATGGGGTTCCAATGGGGGGGTCCCATAGGGGGTCCCATAGGGGGGTCCAATGGTGGGGTCCAATGGGGGGTCCCATTGGGGGTCCCATTGGGGTCCAATGGGGGGGGTCCCATATGGGGGTCCCATAGGGGGGTCCCATAGGGGGTGGTCCTATAGGGGGGTCCAATGGGGGGGTCCAATGGGGGGGTCCAATACAGGGGTCCCATAGGGG
This sequence comes from Coturnix japonica, assembly GCF_054131305.1. Classification (NCBI taxonomy): domain Eukaryota; kingdom Metazoa; phylum Chordata; class Aves; order Galliformes; family Phasianidae; genus Coturnix; species Coturnix japonica. The sequence continues at coordinate 304,926 of NW_028189000.1, read as the reverse complement.
GGTCCCATAGGGGGGTCCAATTGGGGTCCCATAGGGGGTCCCATAGGGGGGGTCCCATAGGGGGGTTCCCATACAGGGGTCCTATTGGGGTCCCATAGGACGGTCCTACTGGGGGGTCCCATAGGGGGTCCCATTGGAGGGGTCCTACTGGGGGGTCCCATAGGGGGTCCCATAGGGGGGGTCCAATGGGGGGGTCCAATACAGGGGTCCCGTAGGGGGGTGTCCTATAGGGGGGGTCCCATAGGGGGTCCCATAGGATGGTCCCATTGGGGGTCCTATAGGGAGGGTCCAATTGGGGGGTCCCATACAGGGGTCCTATAGGGGGTCCTATAGGGGAGGGTCCTATAGGGGGGGTCCTATAGGGGGGTCCTATAGGGGGGTCCCATATGGGGGTCCCATTGGGGGTCTAATGGGGGGGTCCAATTGGGGTCCCATAGGGGGGCTCCCATACAGGGGTTTTATAGGGAGGATCCAATGGGGGGGGTCCCATTGGGGGGTCCAATGGGGGGGTCCCATATAGGGGTTCCCATACAGGGGTCCTATAGGGGGTCTAATGGGGGGGTCCCATTGGGGGTCCCATTGGGGTCCAATGGGGGGTGTCCCATAGGGGTTCCCATAGGGGGGGTCCAATGGGGGGTCCCATATGGGGGTCCAATTGGGATCCCATACAGGGGTCCCATAGGGGGTCTAATGGGGGGGTCCAATGGGGGGGTCCTATAGGGGTGTTCCCATACAGGGGTCCTATAGGGGGGTTCCCATAGGGGGTACCATAGGAGGGTCCAATTGGGGTCCAATGGGGGGGTCCCATACAGGGGTCCTATAGGGGGGTTCCCATAGGGCGGTTCCCATACAGGGGTCCCATAGGGGGGGTCCCATAGGGGGGTCCTATAGGGGGTCCCATGAGGGGGTACCATAGGGGGGTCCAATGGGGGGTCCTATAGGGGGGTCCCATAGGGGGGGGTCCCATAGGGGGGGTCCAATGGTGGGGTCCAATGGGGGGGTCCCATACAGGGGTCCTATAGGGGGGTCCAATGGGGGGGTCCAATGGGGGGTCCCATATGGGGGTCCCATAGGGGGTCCCATAGGGGGGGTCCAATGGGGGGGTCCTACAGGGGGGGTCCCATAGGGGGGTCCCATAGGGGGGTCCTACAGGGGGGGTCCCATAGGGGGGTCCTATAGGGGGGTCCTATAGGGGGGTCCTATAGGGGGGTCCAATTTGGGTCCCATAGGGGGGTCCCATAGGGGGGGTCCCATAGGGGGGTCCTACAGGGGGGGTCCCATATGAGGGTCCCATAGGGGGGTCCCATTGGGGTCCCATAGGGGGGGTCCAATTGGGGTCCCATAGGGGTTCCCATATGGGGGTCCCATTGGGGGTCTAATGGGGGGGTCCAATTGGGGGGTCCCATAGGGGGTCCCATATGGGGGTCCCATAGGGGGGCTCCCATACAGAGGTCCTATAGGAGGGGTCCAATGGGGGGGTCCCATACAGGGGTCCCATACAGGGGTCCTATAGGGGGTCCCATAGGGGGGTTCAATGGGGGGGTCCCATAGGGGGGTCCCATAGGGGATCTAATGGGGGGACCCATAAGGGGGTCCTATAGGGGGTTCCCATACAGGGGTCCAATGGGGGAGTCCCATAGGAGGGTCCTATAGGGGGGTCCCATATGGGGGTCCCATTGGGGTCCAATGGGGGGGGTCCCATATGGGGGTCCCATAGGGGGGTCCAATGGTGGGGTCCTATTGGGGTCCCATAGGGGTCCAATGGGGGGGCCCATAAGGGGGTCCAGTGGGGGGGCCCATATGGGGGGGGTCCTATAGGGGGGTCCCATAGGGGGGTCCCATAGGGGGGTTCCCATACAGGGGTCCAATGGGGGGTCCCATATGGGGGTCCCATAGGGGGGGTCCAATGGGGGGACCCATAAGGGGGTCCCATAGGGGGTCCCATAGGAGGGTCCAATTGGGGTCCCATAGTGGGGGTCCTATTCGGGGGTCCCATAGGGGTTCATATAGGATGATCCCATTGGGGGTCCCATAGGGGGGTCCAATGGGGGGGTCTATTGAGGGGGTCCCATAGGGGGGTTCCCATACAGGGGTCCCATAGGGGGGGTCCAATGGGGGGGGTCCCATAGAGGGTCACATAGGATGATCCCATTGGGGGTCCCATAGGGGGGTCCTATAGGGGGGCCCCATAGGGGGGTCCAATGGGGGGTCCCATAGGGGGGTCCCATAGGGGGGTCCCATAGGAGGGTCCAATTGGGGTCCCATAGGAGGTCCCATAGGGGGTCCCATAGGGGGGTCCCATACAGGGGTCCTATAGGGGGGTTCCCATAGGGCGGTTCCCATACAGGGGTCCTATAGGGGGGTTCCCATATGGGGGTCCCAAAGGGGGGGTCCCATAGGGGGGTCCCATAGGGGTCCAATGGAGGAGTCCCATAGGAGGGTCCAATGGGGGGGTTCCCATATGGGGGTCCCATAGGGGGGTCCCATAGGGGGGTCCCATAGGGGGGCTCCCATACAGGGGTCCAATGGGGGGTCCCATATGGGGGTCCCATAGGGGGGGGTCCAATAGGGGGGTCCTATTGGGGGGTCCCACAGGGGGGTCCCATACAGGGGTCCCATAGGGGGGGTCCAATTGGGGGGTCCCATACAGGGGTCCTATAGGGGGGTCCAATGGGGGGACCCATAAGGGGGTCCCATAGGGGGTCCCATAGGAGGGTCCAATTGGGGTCCCATAGGGGGGGTCCTATTCGGGGGTCCCATAGGGGTTCATATAGGATGATCCCATTGGGGGTCCCATAGGGGGGTCCAATGGGGGGGTCTATTGGGGGGGTCCCATAGGGGGGTTCCCATACAGGGGTCCAATGGGGGGTCCCATATGGGGGTCCCATAGGGGTCCAATGGGGGAGTCCCATAGGAGGGTCCAATGGGGGGGTTCCCATATGGGGGTCCAATTGGGGTCCCATACAGGGGTCCCATAGGGGGTCTAATGGGGGGGTCCCATAGGGGTTCCCATTGGGGGGTCCCATAGGGGTGGTCCAATGGGGAGGGTCCTATTGGGGTCCCATAGGGGTCCAATGGGGGGTCCCATATGGGGGTCCTATAGGGGGGTCCTATAGGGGGGTCCAATGGGGGGGTTCCCATATGTGGGTCCCATAGTGGGGTCCCATAGGGGGGGGTCCTATAGGGGGGTCCCATAGGGGGGTCCCACCCCAGCCCTCACCACGATAGTGGCCAATTGGACGAAGGCGAAGCCGCGGTTGAGCTGAGTCTGTCGGTCTTTGATGACTCGGACGTTGGCGGCCGACAGGGCAGCAAATGGAGCCAGGGCGGCCAAGATGGATTCCAGGCTGCTCTGAGGGTGCAGGTTACGGAGGATGATGGCTGTGGGGGGGAGAAATGTGTGGGGCTGGACCCATAGATTGAACATAAAGGGTGGCCAGGACCCATAGATTGAACATAAAGGGTGGCCAGGACCCATAGATTGAGCCCAAATGGCACCTGGGACCCATAGATTGACCATAAAAGGTGGCCAGGACCCCATAGATTGAGCCCAAATGGCACCTGGGACCCATACATTGACCCCAAGGGGCACCTGGGACCCATAGATTGACCATAAAGGGTGGCCAGGACCCATAGATTGACCATAAAGGGTGGCCAGGACCCATAGATTGAACATAAAGGGTGGCCAGGACCCATAGATTGATCCCAAATGGCACCTGGGACCCATAGATTGACCATAAAGGGTGGCCAGGACCCATAGATTGACCATAAAGGGTGGCCAGGACCCATAGATTGACCATAAAGGGTGACCAGGACCCATAGATTGACCATAAAGGGTGGCCAGGACCCATAGATTGAACATAAAGGGTGGCCAGGACCCATAGATTGAACATAAAGGGCGGCCAGGACCCATAGATTGACCATAATGGGTGGCCAGGACCCATAGATTGACCATAAAGGGTGGCCAGGACCCATAGATTGACCATAAAGGGTGGCCAGGACCCATAGATTGAACATAAAGGGTGGCCAGGACCCATAGATTGACCATAAAGGGTGGCCAGGACCCATAGACTGACCACAAAGGGCACCTGGGACCCATAGATTGACCATAAAGGGTGGCCAGGACCCATAGATTGAACATAAAGGGTGGCCAGGACCCATAGATTGACCATAAAGGGTGGCCAGGACCCATAGATTGAGCCCAAGTGGCACCTGGGACCCATAGATTGAACATAAAGGGTGGCCAGGACCCATAGATTGACCATAAAGGGTGGCCAGGACCCATAGATTGACCATAAAGGGTGGCCAGGACCCATAGATTGAGCCCAAATGGCACCTGGGACCCATAGATTGATCCCAAATGGCACCTGGGACCCATAGATTGAACATAAAGGGTGGCCAGGACCCATAGATTGACCATAAAGGGTGGCCAGGACCCATAGATTGATCCCAAATGGCACCTGGGACCCATAGATTGACCATAAAGGGTGGCCAGGACCCATAGATTGATCCCAAATGGCATCTGGGACCCATAGATTGAGCCCAAGGGGCACCTGGGACCCATAGATTGACCCCAAAGGGCACCTGGGACCCATAGACTGACCATAAAGGGTGGCCAGGACCCATAGATTGAACATAAAGGGTGGCCAGGACCCATAGATTGAACATAAAGGGCAACCAGGACCCATAGATTGACCATAAAGGGTGGCCAGGACCCATAGATTGAGCCCAAGGGGCACCTGGGACCCATAGATTGACCATAAAGGGTGGCCAGGACCCCATAGATTGAGCCCAAGGGGCACCTGGGACCCATAGATTGACCATAAAGGGCGGCCAGGACCCATAGATTGACCATAAAGGGTGGCCAGGACCCATAGATTGACCATAAAGGGTGGCCAGGACCCATAGATTGATCCCAAAGGGCACCTGGGACCCATAGATTGATCCCAAATGGCACCTGGGACCCATAGATTGACCATAAAGGGTGGCCAGGACCCATAGATTGACCATAAAGGGTGGCCAGGACCCATAGACTGACCACCCCCAGGACCCACACATCTCCCCCAGGACCCCCATATCCGCCCCCACGACCCCCATAGCCCCCCTCCAGGACCCCCATATCCCCCCCAGGTCCCCCATTTAACCCTCAAGCCCAACAAGGACCCCCAAATCCCCCCAATATCCCCCCAAGTCCCCCCCCCAGGACCCCCATATCTCCCTTAGGACCCCCATATCCCCCCCCATATAACCCCATATCTCCCCATATAACCCCATATCTCCCTTAGGACCCCCATATCCCCCCCCATATAACCCCATATAACCCCATATCTCCCCATATCCCCCCCATATAACCCCATATCTCCCCATATAACCCCATATAACCCCATATCTCCCCATATCCCCCCCATATAACCCCATATCCCCCCCATATAACCCCATATCTCCCCATATAACCCCCATATAACCCCATATAACCCCATATAACCCCATATAACCCCATATCCCCCCATATAACCCCATATAACCCCATATAACCCCATATAACCCCATATAACCCCATACCTCCCCATATCCTCCCCATATAACCCCATATGTCCCCATATAAGCCCATATAACCCCATATGTCCCCATAATAATCCCATATAATCCCATACCTCCCCCATATAACCCAATATCCCCCATATAAACCCATATCTCCCCATATCCCCCCTATATCCCCCCATATAACCCCATATCCCCCCCATGTAACCCCTATCATATAACCCCATATTAATCCCATATCTCCTCCCATATAACCCATATAACCCCATATCTCCACCATATAACCCCATATAACCCCATATAATCCCATATCTCCCCCATATAACCCATATCCCCCCATATAACCCCATATCTCCCCATATCCCCCCCATATAACCCCATATCTCCCCATACCCCCCCATATCTCCCCATATCCCCCCATATAACCCCATATCCCCCCATATAACCCCATATCTCCCCATATCCCCCCATATAACCCCATATAACCCCATATCCCCCCATATAACCCCATATCCCCCCCATATAACCCCATATCTCCCTATAACCCCATATAACCCCATATAACCCCATATCCAAACCCCATATGCCCATATCCCCCCCATATAACCCCATATCTCCATATCTCCCCATATCCCCCCATATAACCCCATATAATCCCATATCTCCCCAATATAACCCCATATCCCCCCATATAACCCCATATAACCCCATATCCCCCCATATTAACCCCATATAACCCCATATAACCCCTTATAACCCCATATAACCCCAAGCCCCCCATATAACCCCATATAATCCCATATCTCCCCCATATCCCCCCATCATCCCCCCATATAACCCCATATCTCCCCATATCCCCCATATAACCCCATATCTCCCATATAACCCCTATCTCCCATATCCCCCCCATAACCCCATATCTCCCATATCCCCCCATATCTCCCCATATCCCCCCCATATAACCCCATATCTCCCCATATCCCCCCATATAACCCCATATCTTCCCATATCCCCCCCCATATAACCCCATATCTCCCCATATAACCCATATAACCCCATATAACCCCATATCCCCCATTATAACCCCATATCCCCCCATATCCCCCCCATATAACCCCATATGTCCCCATATAAGCCCATATAATCCCATACGTCCCCCATATAACCCAATATCCCCCCATATAAACCCCATATCTCCCCATACTCCCCTATATCCCCCCATATAACCCCATATCCCCCCCTATCCTATTAATCATACCACCCAATAACATCCCCAATAACCCCATATCTCCCCAATAACCCCATATCCCCCCATATCCCCCCCATATCTCCCCATAACCCCCCACATAAAACCCCAAATCTCCCCATATCCCCCCATATAACCCCATATCTCCCCATATAACCCCATATCTCCCCATACCCCCCCCATATCTCCCCATATCCCCCCATATAACCCCCAATACTCCCCATATCCCCCCAATAACCCCATATCCCCCCATATAACCCCATATCTCCCATATCCCCCCATATAACCCCATATCCCCCCATATAACCCCATATCTCCCCATATCCCCCCCATATCTCCCCATATCCCCCCATATAACCCCATATCTCCCCATATCCCCCCATATAACCCCATATATCCCCATATAACCCCCATATAACCCCATATACCCCCATATAACCCCATATAACCCCATATCTCCCCATATCCCCCCCATATCCCCCCCATATAACCCCATATCCCCCCCATATAACCCCATATGTCCCCATATAAGCCCATATAATCCCATACGTCCCCCATATAACCCAATATCCCCCCATATAAACCCATATCTCCCCATATCCCCCCTATATCCCCCCATATAACCCCATATCCCCCCATATAACCCCATATAACCCCATATCTCCCCATATAACCCCCATATAACCCCATATAACCCCATATCTCCCATATAATCTTCATATAACCCCATATCTCCCCATATCCCCCCCATATAACCCCATATAACCCCCATATCCCCCCATATAACCCCATATAACCCCATATCCCCCCATATAACCCCATATCTCCTCATATAACCCCATATCCCCCCATATCCCCCCATATAACCCCATATAATCCCATATCCCCCCATATAACCCCATATCTCCCCCATATCTCCCCATATCCCCCCATATAACCCCATATCTCCCCATATCCCCCCCATATAACCCCATATCTCCCCATATAACCCCATATCCCCCATATAACCCCATATAACCCCATATCTCCCCATATCCCCCCATATCCCTCCCAATCCCCCCCCCCCACTTACTGTCATTGGCGTTGTCAGCTCCGGGTTCTGTGCCCCCCGAAGACCCCCCTGGGGTCCCCCCCAAAGTGGGTCCATAGGGTTGAGGAAGGGGCAGAAGCCCACCCCCACCCCCCCCACCCCCCCCAGGGACCAAGTCGGGTCGGGGTCCTCCAGGTCCACGTTGTTCAGCTTCTGGGGACCCCCCCCCCAAAAGAAAACATGGAGGTCAGGGGGGAGACCCCCATATTTGGGGGGGGTTATATGGGTTATATGGGGGGGATATGGGGAGATATGGGGTTATATAGGGGGATATGGGGTTATATGGGGTTATATGGGGGGATATGGGGGGATATGGGGGGATATGGGGGGATATGGGGTTATATGGGGGGATATGGGGTTATATGGGGAGATATGGGGGCATATGGGGTTATATGGGGTTATATGGGGGGATATGGGGTTATATGGGGTTATATGGGGGGATATGGGGTTATATGGGGTTATATGGGGATATATGGGGTTATATGGGGTTATATGGGGTTATATGAGGTTATACGGGGTTATATGGGGTTATAGGGGGGGGATATGGGATTATATGGGGTTATATGGGGTTATATGGGGGATATGGGGGGATATGGGGTTATATGGGGGATATGGGGTTATATGGGGGGATATGGGGTTATATGGGGAGATATGGGGGGATATGGGTTATATGGGGTTATATGGGGGGATATGGGGTTATATGGGGTTATATGGGGGGATATGGGGTTATATGGGGTTATATGGGGTTATATGGGGTTATATGGGGGGATATGGGGTTATATGGGGGGATATAGGGTTATATGGGGTTATATGGGGTTATATGGGGGGATATGGGGTTATATGGGGGGGATATGGGGTTATATGGGATTATATGGGGT
>NW_028189000.1:273835-295971 GCF_054131305.1 Coturnix japonica | reverse complement strand
GAATATGGGTTTATATGGGGGGATATGGGGTTATATGGGTTTATATAGGGGGATATGGGGTTATATGGGGGGATATGGGGTTATATGGGGTTATATGGGGGGATATGGGGGGATATGGGGTTATATGGGGTTATATGGGGTTATATGGGGGGATATGGGGTTATATGGGGGGATATGGGGTTATATGGGGTTATATGGGGTTATATGGGGTTATATGGGGGGATATGGGGTTATATGGGGGGGATATGGGGTTATATGGGGGGATATGGGGTTATATGGGGGGGATATGGGGTTATATGGGGTTATATGGGGTTATATGGGGTTATATGGGGTTATATGGGGTTATATGGGGGGGATATGGGGTTATATGGGGGGATATGGGGTTATATGGGGTTATATGGGGTTATATGGGGGGATATGGGATTATATGGGGGGATATGGGGTTTATATAGGGGGATATGGGGTTATATGGGGGGATATGGGGGGATATGAGGTTATATGGGGGGATATGGGGTTATATGGGGGGGGCATGGGATTATATGGGGGGATATGGGGTTATATGGGTGGATATGGGGTTATATGGGGGGATATGGGGTTATATGGGGTTATATGGGGATATATGGGATTATATGGGGTTATATGGGGGGATATGGGGTTATATGGGGTTATATGGGGTTATATGGGGGGATATGGGGTTGTATGGGGGGATATGGGGTTATATGGGGTTATATGGGGTTATATGGGGTTATATGGGGGGATATGGGGGGATATGGGGGGATATGGGGTTATATGGGGGCATATGGGGTTATAGGGGGGGGATATGGGGTTATATGGGGTTATATGGGGGGGATATGGGGTTATATGGGGGGATATGGGGGGATATGGGGTTATATGGGGTTATATGGGGTTATATGGGGTTATATGGGGTTATATGGGGGGATATGGGGTTATATGGGGGGGATATGGGGTTATATGGGGGGATATGGGGGGATATGGGGTTATATGGGGGGATATGGGGTTATATGGGGGGATATGGGGGGATATGGGAATATATGGGGTTATATGGGGTTATATGGGATTATATGGGGTTATATGGGGGGATATGGGGTTATATGGGGTTATATGGGGGGATATGGGGAGATATGGGGTTATATGGGGGGATATGGGGTTATATGGGGGGATATGGGGTTATATGGGGGGATATGGGGTTATATGGGGTTATATGGGGGGATATGGGGTTATATGGGGTTATATGGGAGGATATGGGGTTATATGGGGGGATATGGGGTTATATGGGGGGATATGGGGTTATATGGGAGGATATGGGGTTATATGGGGTTATATGGGGTTATATGGGGTTATATGGGATTATATGGGGTTATATGGGGGATATGGGGTTATATGGGGGGATATGGGGTTATATGGGGTTATATGGGAGGATATGGGGTTATATGGGGTTATATGGGGGGATATGGGGGGATATGGGGTTATATGGGGTTATATGGGGGGATATGGGGTTATATGGGGGGATATGTGGGAGATATGGGGTTATATTTGGGGGATATGGCGAGATATGGGGTTATATGGGGGGATATGGGGTTATATGGGGTTATATGGGGTTATATGGGGGGATATGGGATTATATGGGGGGATATAGGGGGATTTGGGGTTATATGGGGGGATATGGTTTTATGTGGGGTTATATGGGGGGATATGGGATTATATGGGGGGATATGGGGTTATATGGGGGGATATGGGGTTATATGGGGTTATATGGGGTTATATGGGGAGATATGGGGGTATATGGGGGGATATGGGGGATATAGGGTTATATGGGGTTATATGGGGTTATATGGGGGGATATGGGGTTATATGGGGTTATATGGGGTTATATGGGGGGATATGGGGTTATATGGGGGGATATGGGGGGATATGGGGTTATATGGGGGGGATATGGGGTTATATGGGGTTATATGGGGTTATATGGGGGGATATGGGGTTATATGGGGTTATATGGGGGGGATATGGGGTTATATGGGGGGAATATGGGGGGGATATGGGATTATATGGGGTTATATGGGGGGATATGGGGTTATATGGAGGGATATGGTGATATATGGGAGATATGGGGTTATATGGGAGGATATGGGGTTATATGGGGTTATATGGGGTTATATGGGGTTATATGGGGTTATATGGGATTATATGGGGTGGATATGGGATTATATGGGGTTATATGGGGGGATATGGGGTTATATGGGGGGATATGGGGTTATATGGGGTTATATGGGGGGATATGGAGTTATATGGGGTTATATGGGGGGGATATGGGGTTATATGGGATTATATGGGGTTATATGGGGTGGATATGGGATTATATGGGGTTATATGGGGGGATATGGGGTTATATGGGATTATATGGGGTTATATGGGGGGATATTGGGGGATATGGGGTTATATGGGGGGATATGGGGTTATATGGGCGGATATGGGGTTATATGGGATTATATGGGGTTATATGGGGGGATATGGGGTTATATGGGGGGGAAATGGGGGGATATGGGGTTATATGAGGTGGATATGGGATTATATGGGGTTATATGGGGGGATATGGGGTTATATGGGGTTATATGGGGGGATATGGGGTTATATGGGGTTATATGGGGTTATATGGGGTTATATGGGGTTATATGGGGTTATATGGGGGGATATGGGATTATATGGGGGGATATGGGGTTTATATAGGGGGATATGGGGGGAGATGGGGTTATATGGGGTTATATGGGGGGATATGGGGGGATATGGGGTTATATGGGGCATATGGGGTTATATGGGGGGGGCATGGGATTATATGGGGGGATATGGGGTTATATGGGGGGATATGGGGGGATATGGGATTATATGGGGTTATATGGTGTTATATGGGGGGATATGGGGTTATATGGGTTTATATGTGGGGATATGGGGTTATATGGGGGGGATATAGGATTATATGGGGTTATATGGGGTTGTATGGGGGGATATGGGGGGATATGGGGTTATATGGGGGGATATGGGGTTATATGGGGTTATATGGGGGGATATGGGGTTATATGGGGTTATATGGGGTTATATGGGGTTATATGGGGTTATATGGGTTTATATGGGGGGATATGGGGTTATATGGGGTAATATGGTGTTATATGGGGGGATATGGCGTTACATGGGGGGATATGGGGTTATATGGTGTGATATGGAATTATATGAGGTCATAAGGAGTTATATATGGGGTTATATATAGGGGGATATAGGGTCATATGAGGTTATACGGGGTTATATAGGACCAGATGGGATTGTGTGGGGTTACATGGGGTCGTATAGAGTTATAAATGGTTATATGGGGGGATATGGGATTATATGAGAGGATACAGGGTTATATGGGTGAATATAGGGATATATGGGGGGATATGGGGGGATATGGGGTTATAGGGGGGGATATGGGGTTATATGAAGGGATATGGGGTTATATAGGGTTATATGGGGGGAATATGGGGTTATATAGGGGGGATATGGGGTTATATGGGGGGATATGGGGGTATATGGGGGGATAAGGGGTTATATGGGGTTATATGGGGGGATATGGGGGGATATGGGGTTATATGAGATTATATGGGAGGATATGGGGGGATATGGGGGGATATGGGGTTATATGGGGTTATATGGGGGGATATGGGGTTATATGGGGTTATATGGGGGGATATAAGGAGATATGGGGAGATATGGGGGGGATATGGGGTTATATGGGGTTATATGGGGGGGATATGGGGTTATATGGGGTTATATGGGGGGATATGGGGTTATATGGGGTTATATGGGGGGATATGGGGTTATATGGGGTTATATGGGGGATATATGGGGTTATATGGGGTTATATGGGGGGATATGGGGTTATATGGGGTTATATGGGGGGATATGGGGAGATATGGGATTATATGGGGTTATATGGGGGGATATAAGGAGATATGGGGAGATATGGGGGGGATATGGGGTTATATGGGGTTATATGGGGGGATATGGGGGGATATGGGGTTATATGGGGTTATATGGGGGGATATGGGGGGATATGGGGTTATATGGGGGGATATAAGGAGATATGGGGAGATATGGGGGGAATATGGGGTTATATGGGGTTATATGGGGTTATATGGGGGGATATGGGGGGATATGGGGTTATATGGGGGGATATGGGGTTATATGGGGTTATATGGGGGGACTATGGGGTTATATGGGGGATATGGGGCTATATGGGGTTATATGGGGTTATATGGGGTTATATGGGGGGATATGGGGTTATATGGGGTTATATGGGGGGATATGGGGGGATATGGGGGGATATGGGAGATATGGGGTTCATATGGGGGGATTGGGGTTTATATAGGGGGATATGGGGTTATATGGGGGGATATGGGGTTATATGGGGGGGATATGGGATTATATGGGGCTATATGGGGTTATATGGGGTTATATGGGGGGATATGGGATTGTATGGGGGGATATGGGGTTATATGGGGGTTATATGGGGTTATATGGGGTTACTATGGGGTTATATGGGGAGATATGGGGGGATATGGGGTTATATGGGGTTATATGGGGGGATATGGGGTTATATGGGGAGATATGGGGTTATAGGGGGTTATATGGGGGGATATGGGGGGATATGGGGTTATATGGGGTTATATGGGGGGATATGGGAGTATATGGGGTTATATGGGGTTATATGGGGTTATATGGGGTTATATGGGGTTATATGGGGTTATATGGGGGGATATGGGATTATATGGGGTTATATGGGGAGATATGGGGGGATATGGGGTTATATGGTGTTATATGGGGGGATATGGGGTTATATGGGGTTATATGGGGGGGATATGGGGAGATATGGGTTTATATGTGGGGATATGGGCTTATATGGGAGTATATGGGGTTATATGGGGTTATATGGGGGGATATGGGGTTATATGGGGTTATATGGGGGGATATGGGGTTATATGGGGGGATATGGGGGGATATGGGGTTATATGGGGTTATATGGGGGGATATGGGGTTATATGGGGTTATATGGGGGGATATGGGATTATATGGGGTTATATGGGGGGATATGGGGGGATATGGAGGGATATGGTGATATATGGGGAGATATGGGGTTATATGGGAGGATATGGGGTTATATAGGGTTATATGGGGGGATATGGGGTTATATGGGATCGTTATGGGATTTATGGGGTTATATGGGGTTGTATGAGGGGGAGGTGGGAGTGGGGGGGGGGTTGGGGTTGATTTTGGGGTGGTTTTATGGGAGGTGGATTTTTGGGGTGAAAAAAGGGGATTTTGGGACCGACCTGATTTGGGAACTCCGCATTTAAAACATTTCTCGCGGCGTTTGAAGTTCTGGACCCCGCACTAAAAAAGGGAAGAAAAATGAGCCCCAAAAAGATGAATTTTGGCCCCAAAATCAACCCCATAGGACCCCGTATAACCCCATAATAACCCCATATACCTCCATATAACCCCATATATCTCCATATAACCCCATATAACCCCATATAACCCCATATAACCCCATATAACCCGAAATACCTCCATATAACCCCATATGACCCCATATAACCCCATATGACCCCATATAACCCCATATAACCCCATATAAGCCCATATAACCCCATATAAGCCCATATAACCCCATATAACCCCATATAACCCCATATAATCCCATATAACCCCATATAACCCCATATCCCCCCATATAACCCCATATAACCCCATATAACCCCATATAACCCCATATAACCCGAAATACCTCCATATAACCCCATATAACCCCATATGACCCCATATAACCCCATATAACCCCAAATACCTCCATATAACCCCATATCCCCACATATAAGCCCATATAACCCCATATAACCCCACATGACCCCATATAAACCCATATAACCCTATATAGACTCATATTCATCCATATAACCCTGTATCCTCTCATATAATCCCATATCCCCCTATATAAGCTTTTATAACTATACGACCCCATATAACCCCACGTGACCCCATCTGACCCCACATAACCCCATAGAACCCCATATCCCCCCATATAGCCCCACCTCACCCCATATAACCCCATGTAACCCCATCTGACCCCATATAACCCCATATACCCCCATATACCCGCATATAACCCCATATAACCCCATATCCCCCCATATACCCCCATATACCCCCATATAACCCCATATAACCCCATATAACCCCATATCCCCCCATATAGCCCCATATCCCCCCATATAACCCCATATAATCCCATATCCCCCCATATAACCCCATATAATCCCATATAACCCCATATCCCCACATATAACCCCATATAACTCCATATGACCCCATATAAGCCCATATAACCCCATAGACCCCATATAACCCCATATAACCCCATATAACCCCATATAACCCCATATGACCCTACATAACCCCATATCCTCCCATATAACCCCATATAACCCCATATCCCCCCATATAACCCCATATAACCCCATATCCCCCCATATAACCCCATATAACCCCATATCCCCCCATATAACCCCATATCCCCCCATATAACCCCATATCCCCCCATATCCCCCCATATAACCCCATCTGACCCCATATAACCCCATATACCCCCATATAACCCCATATCTCCCCATATCCGCCCCATATAACCCCATATCCCCCCATGTCCCCCCATATATCCCCATATTACCCTATGTGACCCCATATAAACCTATATGACCTTATCTCACCCCATATAACCCCATACCCCCCCATATAACCCCATATTACCCTATGTGACCCCATATAAACCTATACGACCTTATCTCACCCCATATCCCCCCATCTCCCCCCATGTCCCCCCATATAACCCCATATCTCCCCATATCTCTCCATATAACCCCATATCTCCCCATATCCCCCCATATAACCCCATATCTCCCCATATTCCCCCCATATAACCCCATATCTCCCCATATAACCCCATATCTCCCCATATCCCCCCCATATAACCCCATATCTCCCCATATCCCCCCCATATAACCCCATATCTCCCCATATCCCCCCATATAACCCCATCTCCCCCCATGTCCCCCCATATAACCCCTTATCTCCCCATATAACCCCATATAACCCCATATACCCCCATATCCCCCCATATAACCCCATATAACCCCATATCCCCCCATATACCCCCATATAACCCCATATCCCCCCATATAACCCCATATCCCCCCATATAGCCCCATCTCACCCCATATAACCCCATGTAACCCCATCTGACCCCACATAACATCATATAACCCCATATAGCCCCATCTCACCCCATATAACCCTATACGACCCTATATAACCCTATATAACCCTATATAACCCTATATGGCCCTATATAACCCCATATAACCCTATACGACCCTATATAACCCTATATAACCCTATATAACCCCATATAACCCTATCTGACCCTATAACCCACCTTAGCACAGAGCCAGTCCTCGTTGATCTTGGGTTTGGGGTCGCTGTAGTGCAGGGACACGCGCTGCCCCAACAGCATCAGCCCCTGCTGGAATAGAACCAGTACGGACCAGTTAGAACCAGTATAAACCAGTACGGACCAGTATAAACCAGTATGGACCAGTATAAACCAATATGGACCAGTATAAACCAATATGGACCAGTTAGAACCAGTATGGAACAGTTAGAACCAGTATAAACCAGTATGGACCAGTATGAACCAGTATGGACCAGTTAGAACCAGTACAGACCAGTGTGGACCAATTAGAACCAGTATTAACCAATATGGACCAGTATAAACCAATATGGACCAGTTAGAACCAGTATAAACCAATATGGACCAGTTAGAACCAGTACAGACCAGTATGGACCAGTTAGAACCAGTACAAACCAATACGGACCAGTTAGTATGAGTATAAACCAATACAGACCAGTATAAACCAATATGGACCAGTTATAACCAGTATAAACCAGTATGGAACAGTAGGAACCAGTATAAACCAGTATGGACCAGTATGGACCAGTCAGAACCAATATAAGCCAGTACACACCAGTATAAACAAGTTGGGACCAGTTATAACCAGTATAAACCAGTTACTCACCAGTACGGACCAGTTAGAACCAGTTTGGACCAGTTACAACCCAGAATTGACCAGTTACTACCAGTATGGACCAGTTAGAACCAGTACGGACCAGACTGGACCAGTCTGGATCAGTTACAACCAATATGGACCAGTTAGAACCAGTATAAACCAGCTACACACCGGTAAGGACCAGTTACACACCAGTATAAACCAGTTACAACCAGTAAAGACCAGTTAGAACCAGTACCAACCAGTTAGGACCAGTTAGGACCAGTTAGAACCAGTACTGACCAGTTAGAACCAGTACTGCCCAGATACAACCAGCACCGACCAGTTAGAACCAGTATGAGCCAGTTGGAACCAGTATGGACCAGTTAGAACCAGTACCGACCAAAGAAAACCAGTACAAACCAGTACAAACCAGTACAAACCAGTACAAACCAGTATAACCAGAATGAACGCGTCAATCAGCCACCAGTATAAACCAGTGACAACCAGTAGAAACCAGTACAGACCAGTATAAACCAGAACAGACCAGTATAAACCAGAACAGACCAGTATAAACCAGTACAGACCAGTAGAAGGATGAATCAAACCAGTACAGACCAGTAGCTTCCAGTATGAACCAGTACAGACCAGTTCCGACCAGTACAGACCAGTACAGACCAGTACAGACCAGTACAATCCAGCAACTGCCAGTACAAACCAGTACAGACCAGTATAAACCAGAACAGACCAGTATAAACCAGTACAGACCAGTAGAAGGATGAACCAAACCAGTACAGACCAGTAGCTTCCAGTATGAACCAGTACAGACCAGTTCCAACCAGTACAGACCAGTACAGACCAGTATGAACCAGTACAATCCAGCAACTGCCAGTACAAACCAGTACAGACCAGTTCCGCCCAGTATGAACCAGTATAGACCAGTTCCTCCCAGTACAGACCAGTACAGACCAGTATAGACCAGTTCCTCCCAGTACAGACCAGTAGCTTCCAGTACAGACCAGTACAGACCAGTTCTGACCAGTATGAACCAGTATAGACCAGTTCCTCCCAGTACAGACCAGTAGCTTCCAGTACAAACCAGTACAGACCAGTTCCTCCCAGTACAAACCAGTACAAACCAGTACAGACCAGTTCCTCCCAGTATAGACCAGTACCCACCAATCCAGACCAGTTCGTCCCAGTATAAACCAGATCCCAGTAGATCCCAGTTGATCCCATTTGCTCCCAGTTGACCGCAGTAGATCCCAGTAGATCCCAGTTGACCCCAGTAGATCCCAGTTGCTCCCAGTAAATCCCAGTTGATCCCAGTAGATCCCAGTTGGTCCCAGTTGACCCCAGTTGATCCCAATTGACCCCAATAAATCCCAGTTGACCCCAGTAGATCCCAATTGACCCCAGTAGATCCCAGTAGATCCCAGTTGACCCCAGTAGATCCCAGTTGATCCCAGTTGCTACCAGTAGCTTCCAGTAGACCCCAGTAGCTCCCAATAGACCCCAGTAGATCCCAGTAAATCCCATTTGCTCCCAGTAGATCCCAGTTGACCCCAGTAGCTCCCAGTAGATCCCAGTTGACCCCAGTCGACCCCAGTAGATCCCAGTAGCTCCCAGTAGATCCCAGTTGCTCCCAGAAGGTCCCAGTTGACCCTAGTAGACCCCAGTAGATCCCAGTTGATCCCAGTTGCTCCCAGTAGATCCCAGTAGACCCCAGTAGATCCCAGTAAATCCCAGTTGCTCCCAGTTGCTCCCAGCTGACCCCAGTTGACCCCAGTAGATCCCAGTTGCTCCCAGTTGACCCCAGTAAATCCCAGTTCACCCCAGTAGATCCCAGTTGACCCCAGTAGCTCCCAGTAGATCCCAGTTGGTCCCAGTTGACCCCAGTAGATCCCAGTTGACCCCAGTAGCTCCCAATAGACCCCAGTTGACCCCAGTAGATCCCAGTAGGTCCCAGTAGATTCCAGTAAATCCCAGTTGACCCCAGTTGGTCCCAGTAGATCCCAGTTGACCCCAGTAAATCCCAGTAAATCCCAGTAGACCCCAGTAAATCCCAGTCGACCCCAGTAGATCCCAGTAGATCCCAGTAGGTCCCAGTAGGTCCCAGTAAATCCCAGTTGACCCCAGTAGATCCCAATTGACCCCAGTAAATCCCAGTAGACCCCAGTAAATCCCAGTAGATCCCAGTAAGTCCCAGTAGGTCCCAGTAGATCCCAGTAGATCCCAGTTGACCCCAGTTGCTCCCAGTAGATCCCAGTAGACCCCAGTAGATCCCAATTGACCCCAGTAAATCCCAGTAAATCCCATTAGATCCCAGTTGACCCCAGTAGATTCCAGTAAATCCCAGTTGACCCCAGAAAACCCCAGTTGGTCCCAGTCGATCCCAGTTGACACAAGTTGACCCCAGTTGCTCCCAGTAAATCCCAATTGACCCCAGTAAATCCCAGTTGACCCCAGTAGATCCCAGTTGACCCCAGTAGCTCCCAGTAGATCCCAGTTGACCCCAGTAGATCCCAGTAGGTCCCAGTAGATCCCAGTCGACCCCAGTAGATCCCAGTAGATCCCAGTTGCTCCCAGTAGATCCCAGTTGCTCCCAGTAGATCCCAGTAAGTCCCAGTAGATCCCAGTAGGCCCCAGTAGATCCCAGTAAATCCCAGTTGACCCCAGTTGGTCCCAGTAGATCCCAGTTGACCCCAGTAAATCCCAGTTGCTCCCAGTAGACCCCAGTAAATCCCAGTAAATCCCAGTTGACCCCAGTAGCTCCCAGTAGCTCCCAGTAGATCCCAGTTGGCCCCAGTAGATCCCAGTCGATCCCAGTTGACCCCAGTAGATCCCAGTAAATCCCAGTAGGTCCCAGTAGATCCCAGTATGTCCCAGTAGATCCCAGTTGACCCCAGTCAATCCCAGTAGATCCCAGTTGGTCCCAGTTGACCCTAGTAGACCCCAATAGACCCCAGTTGGCCCCAGTAGCTCCCAGTCGATCCCAGCTGACCCCAGTAGATCCCAGTAAATCCCAGTAGGTCCCAGTTGCTCCCAGTAGCTCCCAATAGACCCCAGTAGATCCCAGTTGACCCCAGTAAATCCCAGTAGATCCCAGTAAATCCCAATATATCCCAGTTGGTCCCAGTTGACCCCAGTAGATCCCAGTAGGTCCCAGTAGCTCCCAGTATGTCCCAGTTGGCACCTGGTTGCCGTCCATCCATCTCGCCGCCTCCTGGACGTGGTGGAACTCGACGAAGGCGAAACCTCGGCTCTGACCTGCAAGGACCTGAGCTCAGCGGCCAATAGGAACGCAGGATCCGGGACCCGCCCCCAACACAGCGACCAATAGGAACCCAGAACCCATAGGTGTCTCTAGAAGACTTGGAGCTTCCAGGACCCGACCCCATAGGAGCCCATAGGAAACCCTATAGGATCTTTACCTTCCAGGACCCGACCCCATAGGAGCCCATAGGAAACCCTATAGGATCTTCACCTTCCAGGACCCAACCCCATAGGAGCCCATAGGAGGCCCTATAGAACCCATAGGAGCCCATAGAAGACCCTATAGGATCTTTACCTTCCAGGACCTGACCCTACAGGACCCAGACCCCATAGGACCCATAGGAGTCTATAGGAGGTCCTATAGGATCTTCACCTTCCAGGACCTGACCCCATAGGACCCATAGGAAACCCTATAGGACCTTTACCTTCCAGGACCTGACCCCATAAGGCCCATAGGAGCCCATAGGAAACCCTATAGGATCTTTACCTTCCAGGACCTGACCCCATAGGAAACCCTATAGGATCTTTACCTTCCAGGACCCAACCCCATAGAGGAACCCATAGGAAATCCTATAGGACCTTTACCTTCCAGGACCTGACCCCATAGAGGAACCCATAGGAGGCCCTGTAGGGCCTTTACCTTCCAGGACCTGACCCTACAGGACCCCGACCCCATAAGAGTCTATAGGAGGTCCTATAGGATCTTTACCTTCCAGGACCTGACCCCATAGGACCCATAGGAAACCCTATAGGATCTTCACCTTCCAGGACCTGACCCCATAGGAGCCCATAGGAAACCCTATAGGATCTTTACCTTCCAGGACCCGACCCCATAGGAGCCCATAGGAAACCTATAGGATCTTTACCTTCCAGGACCCGACCCCATAGGAGCCCATAGGAAACCCTATAGGATCTTCACCTTCCAGGACCTGACCCCATAGGAGCCCATAGGAAACCCTATAGGATCTTTACCTTCCAGGACCTGACCCCATAGGAACCCATAGGAAACCCTATAGGATCTTTACCTTCCAGGACCCGACCCCATAGGAGCCCATAGGAAACCCTATAGGATCTTTACCTTCCAGGACCCGACCCCATAGGAGCCCATAGGAAACCCTATAGGATCTTTACCTTCCAGGACCCGACCCCATAGGAGCCCATAGGAGGCCCTTTAGAACCCATAGGAGCCCATAGAAGACCCTATAGGATCTTTACCTTCCAGGACCCAACCCTATAGGACCCTGACCCCATAGAGGGACCCATAGGAGCCCATGGAAGGCCTTATAGGATCTTTACCTTCCAGGACCTCACCCCATAGGACCCATAGGAAACCCTATAGGATCTTTACCTTCCAGGACCCGACCCCATAGGAAACCCTATAGGATCTTTACCTTCCAGGACCTGACCCCATAGGACCCATAGGAAACCCTATAGGATCTTCACCTTCCAGGACCCGACCCCATAGGAAACCCTATAGGATCTTTACCTTCCAGGACCTGACCCTACAGGACCCCGACCCCATAGGAGCCCATAGGAAACCCTATAGGATCTTTACCTTCCAGGACCCGACCCCATAGGAGCCCATAGGAAACCCTATAGGATCTTCACCTTCCAGGACCCGACCCCATAGGACCCATAGGAAACCCTATAGGATCTTTACCTTCCAGGACCTGACCCCATAGGAGCCCATAGGAAACCCTATAGGATCTTTACCTTCCAGGACCTGACCCTATAGGAGCCCATAGAAGACCCTATAGGATCTTTACCTTCCAGGACCCAACCCTATAGGACCCTGACCCCATAGAGGGACCCATAGGAGCCCATGGAAGGCCTTATAGGACCTTTACCTTCCAGGACCTGACCCTACAGGACCCCGACCCCATAGGACTCATAGGAGTCTATAGAAGGTCCTATAGGATCTTTACCTTCCAGGACCTGACCCCATAGGAGCCCATAGGAAACCCTATAGGATCTTTACCTTCCAGGACCCGACCCCATAGGAGCCCATAGGAAACCCTATAGGATCTTTACCTTCCAGGACCTGACCCCATAGGAAACCCTATAGGATCTTTACCTTCCAGGACCCGACCCCATAGGAAACCCTATAGGATCTTCACCTTCCAGGACCTGACCCCATAGGAGCCATAGGAAACCCTATAAGATCTTCACCTTCCAGGACCCGACCCCATAGGAGCCCATAGGAAACCCTATAGGATCTTCACCTTCCAGGACCTGACCCCATAGGAGCCCATAGGAAACCCTATGGGATCTTCACCTTCCAGGACTTGACCCCATAGGAGCCCATAGGAAACCCTATAGGATCTTTACCTTCCAGGACCTGACCCCATAGGAGCCCATAGGAAACCCTATAGGATCTTTACCTTCCAGGACCTGACCCCATAGGACCCATAGGAAACCCTATAGGACCTTCACCTTCCAGGACCCGACCCCATAGGAGCCCATAGGAAACCCTATAGGACCTTTACCTTCCAGGACCCGACCCCATAGGAAACCCTATAGGATCTTTACCTTCCAGGACCCGACCCCATAGGAAACCCTATAGGATCTTTACCTTCCAGGACCCGACCCCATAGGAAACCCTATAGGATCTTTACCTTCCAGGACCTGACCCCATAGGACCCATAGGAAACCCTATAGGATCTTCACCTTCCAGGACCTGACCCCATAGGACCCATAGGAAACCCTATAGGATATTCATCTTCCAGGACCTGACCCCATAGGACCCATAGGAAACCCTATAGGATCTTTTTACCTTCCAGGACCTGACCCCATAGGAGCCCATAGGAAACCCTATAGGATCTTTACCTTCCAGGACCCAACCCTATAGGACCCTGACCCCATACAGGGACCCATAGGAGCCCATGGAAGGCCTTATAGGACCTTTACCTTCCAGGACCTGACCCCATAGGACCCATAGGAAACCCTATAGGATCTTTACCTTCCAGGACCTGACCCCATAGGAGCCCATAGGAAACCCTATAGGATCTTTACCTTCCAGGACCCGACCCCATAGGAGCCCATAGGAAACCCTATAGGATCTTTACCTTCCAGGACCTGACCCCATAGGAGCCCATAGGAAACCCTATAGGATCTTCACCTTCCAGGACCTGACCCCATAGGACCCATAGGAAACCCTATAGGATCTTTACCTTCCAGGACCCGACCCCATAGGACCCATAGGAGTCTATAGGAGGTCCTATAGGATCTTCACCTTCCAGGACCTGACCCCATAGGAGCCCATAGGAAACCCTATAGGATCTTCACCTTCCAGGACCCGAACCCATAGGAAACCCTATAGGATCTTTACCTTCCAGGACCTGACCCCATAGGACCCATAGGAAACCCTATAGGATCTTTACCTTCCAGGACCCAACCCCATAGAGGAACCCATAGGAAACCCTATAGGATCTTTACCTTCCAGGACCTGACCCCATAGGACCCATAGGAGCCCATAGGAGCCCATAGGAGGCCCTACAGGACTTCGAGCTTCTAGGACCCAACCCTATAGGACCCTGACCCCATAGAAAGACCCATAGGAGCCCATAGAAGACCCTATAGGATCTTTACCTTCCAGGACCCAACCCTATAGGACCCTGACCCCATAGAGAGACCCGTTGGAGTCTATAGGACCTTTATCTTCCAGGACCTGACCCTACAGGACCCCGACCCCATAGGACCCATAGGAGCCCATGGGAAACCCTATAGGATCTTTACCTTCCAGGACCCGACCCCATAGGAAGACCCATAGGAGCCCCTCTACTATAGGGCCAGCACCCATGGGTGCCCTAAAACATGGGATGGGAACCCTTGGGTGCCTCTGTTCTATAGGATCAGCAGCCCTGGGTGCCCCTATATATGGGATAGACACCCCTGGGTGCCCCCTTTTGTTATAGGATCAGCACCCCTGGGTGCCCCTATATATGGGATCAGCACCCCTGGGTGCCCCTGGGGGGGTCAGGAGTGGGTGGGAGGGGGGAGATGAGCACCCCTGGGTGCCCCTGGGGGGGGGGTGGGTTGTAGTGGGGGGAGATGAGCACCCCTGGGTGCTCCTAGATATGGGATCAGCAGCCCTGGGTGCCCCTAGATATAGGATCAGCACCCCTGGGTGCTCATAAGAGAGAGATGGGCACCCCTGGGTGCTCCTAGATATGGGATAGACACCCCTGGGTGCCCCTACATGTGGGATCAGCACCCCTGGGTGCTCCTCTGGGGTGGGGGTGGGTGGGAGGGGGGGGGATGAGCACCCCTGGGTGCCCCCCTGGGATGGGATCAGCACCCCTGGGTGCCCCTAGATATGGGATCAGCACCCCTGGGTGCCCCTGGGTGGGTGGAAGGGGGGGAATCAGCACCCCTGGGTGCCCCCATAGAATGGGATCAGCACCCCTGGGTGCCCTATATATGGGATCAGCACCCCTGGGTGCTCCTGACGGGTGGGGAGGGGGAGGAGATGGGGGGGATGAGCACCCCTGGGTGCCCTTAAGAGTGGGATGGGCACCTCTGGGTGCCCCCTGGGAATAGGATCAGCACCCCTGGGTGCTCTTAGATATGGGATCAGCACCCCTGGGTGCTCCTAAGAGTGAGCTGGGCACCCCTGGGTGATCTTAGATATAGGATCAGCACCCCTGGGTGCCCCTAGATATGGGATCAGCACCCCTGGGTGCCCCTTTCCTATGGGATCAGCACCCCTGGGTGCTCCTAGATACGGGATCAGCACCCCTGGGTGCTCCTGGGAATGAGATGGGCACCTCTGGGTGCCCCCTTTTCTTATAGGATCAGCACCCCTGGGTGCCCCTGGGGGGGTCAGGAGTGGGTGGGAGTGGGGGGATCAGCACCCCTGGGTGCTCCTGGGGGGGGTGGGTGGGGTAGATGTGTTGTAGTTGGGGGGAGATGAGCACCCCTGGGTGCCCCTATATATGGGATCAGCACCCCTGAGTGCTCTTAGATATAGGATCAGCACCCCTGGGTGCCCCTAGATATGGGATCAGCACCCCTGGGTGCTCTTAGATATAGGATCAGCACCCCTGGGTGCCCCTATATATGGGATCAGCACCCCTGAGTGCTCTTAGATATAGGATCAGCACCCCTGGGTGCCCCTAGATATGGGATCAGCACCCCTGGGTGCTCTTAGATATAGGATCAGCACCCCTGGGTGCCCCTATATATGGGATCAGCACCCCTGGGTGCCCTTAGGAGTGGGATGGGCACCCCTGGGTGCCCCCTGGAATGAGATCAGCACCCCTGGGTGCTCCTAGGTGTGGGATCAGCACCCCTGGGTGCTACTAGATATAGGATCAGCACCCCTGGGTGCCCCAATACATGGTGTAGGCACCCTTGGGTGCCTCTGTTCTATAGGATCAGCACCCCTGGGTGCTCCTAAAAGAGAGATGGGCACCCCTGGGTGCCCCCTTTTCTAATAGGGTCAGCACCCCTGGGTGCTCCTTTGGGGTGGGGGTGGTTGGGAGGGGGGGGATGAGCACCCCTGGGTGCCCCCAAAGAATGGGATCAGCACCCCTGGGTGCCCCTAGATATGGGACCAGCACCCCTGGGTGCCCCAGCTCTATAGGGTCAGTACTCCTCTTCTATAGGATCAGCACCCCTGGGTGCTCCTGGTGAAGGACTGAGCACCCCTGGGTGCCCTGAAATGAGGGGTGGGCACCACTGGGTGCCCCCCAAAGAATGGGACCAGCACCCCTGGGTGCCCCCTGGGAATAGGATCAGCACCCCTGGGTGCCCCTATATATGGGATCAGCACCCCTGGGTGCTCCTATATATGGGATAGACACCCCTGGGTGCCCCCTTTTCTTATAGGATCAGCACCCCTGGGTGCCCCTGGGGGGTGGGAGGGGGGGGATCAGCACCCCTGGGTGCCCCTACATACAGGATCAGCAGCCCTGGGTGCTCATAAGAGAGAGATGGGCACCCCTGGGTGCCCCTTCTCTATAGGATCAGCACCTCTGGGTGCTCCTAAGAGTGAGCTGGGCACCCCTGGGTGCCCCTATAAATGGGATCAGCACCCCTGGGTGCCCCTAGATATAGGATCAGCACCCCTGGGTGCCCCTTTCTTATGGGATCAGCACCCCTGGGTGCTCATAAGAGAGAGATGGGCACCCCTGGGTGCCCCTAGATATAGGATCAGCACCCCTGGGTGCTCTTAGATATAGGACCAGCACCCCTGGGTGCCCTTAGGAGTGGGATGGGCACCCCTGGGTGCCCCCTGGGAATAGGATCAGCACCCCTGGGTGCTCCTGGCATTAGGATCAGCACCTCTGGGTGCTCCTATATGTGGGATCAGCACCCCTGGGTGCTCCTGGGGGGGGTGGGTGGGTTGTAGTGGGGGGGAGATGAGCACCCCTGGGTGCCCCTTAAGGATGGGATCAGCACCCCTGGGTGCTCCTAAGATTGGGATAGACACCCCTGGGTGCCCCTATGTATGGGAACAGCACCCCTGGGTGCTCATAAGAGAGTGATGGGCACCCCTGGGTGCCCCCTGGAATGGGATCAGCACCCCTGGGTGCTCTTAGATATAGGATCAGCACCCCTGGGTGCTCTTAGATATAGGATCAGCACCCCTGGGTGCCCCTAGATATAGGATCAGCACCCCTGGGTGCTCCTAAGAGTGAGCTGGGCACCCCTGGGTGCCTCTAGGTGTGGGATCAGCACCCCTGGGTGCCCCCAAAGAATGGGATCAGCACCCCTGGTTGCCCCCAAAGAATGGGATCAGCACCCCTGGGTGCTCCTAGGATTGGGATAGACACCCCTGCGTGCTCCTATATATGGGATCAGCACCCCTGGGTGCTCCTGGGATTGAGATAGACACCCCTGGGTGCCCCCTTTTCTTATAGGATCAGCACCCCTGGGTGCCCCTGGGGGGTTGGAGGGGGGGGATCAGCACCCCTGGGTGCCCCTAGATATAGGATCAGCACCCCTGGGTGCCCTTAGGAGTGGGATGGGCACCCCTGGGTGCCCCCTGGAATGGGATCAGCACCCCTGGGTGCTCCTAGATATAGGATCAGCACCCCTGGGTGCCCCTATATATGGGATCAGCACCCCTGGGTGCCCTTAGGAGTGGGATGGGCACCTCTGGGTGCTCCTATATATGGGATCAGCACCCCTGGGTGCCCCTGGGAACGAGATGGGCACCCCTGGGTGCCCCCTTTTCTTATGGGATCAGCACCCCTGGGTGCCCCCTTTCCTATGGGATCAGCACCCCTGGGTGCTCTTAGATATAGGATCAGCACCTCTGGGTGCCCCTAAGTGTGGGATCAGCACCCCTGGGTGCTCCTAAGAGTGAGCTGGGCACCCCTGGGTGCACCTATAAATGGGATCAGCACCCCTGGGTGCCCCAAAACCAGCACCCCTGGGTGCCCCTTTGCAGTACAACCTCCCCATCTCCTATAGGTCCCATGGGTGCCTCCCCCCCACCCCCCACCCCCCCCATAGGGTCCCATGGGTGCCCCAATCCCATAGGATACCATAAATGCCCCCACCCCATAGAGTCCCATGGGTGTGACCCCATAGAGTCCCATAGGAGACCCCCTCCTCTCATAGGATCACATAGGTGCCCCCCCCCCCCCCCCCCACAGATGTCCCCCCCATAGTGTCCCAGAGATGCCACCCCCCCACAACTGGGTCCCATGGGTGCCCCCACCCCATAATAGGGTCCCATAGGTGCCCCCCCCATAGGATCCCATAGCTGCCCCCCCCCCCCCCCATAGGATCCCATAGGTGCCCCCCCCCCCCAGACTCACCCGATGACTTATTGCGCATCAGCCGCACCTCCCTGGGCTGCACCCCCTGAGCCTGAAGCACAGCACGGATCTAATGGGGGGGGGGGGCACAAAAAGGGGGGGTCAGGGGGGGTCCACGTGTGGGTGGGGGTCCCTAAGGGGGGGGGGGCACCCATGGGACCCTATTATGGGGGGGGGCACAAAAAGGGGGGGTCAGGGGGACCCACGTATGGGGGGGGGGCACCCATGGGACCCTATGATGGGGAGGGGGGGGGGCACCCATGGGACCCTATTATGGGGGGGGGCACAAAAAGGGGGGGTCAGGGGGACCCACGTATGGGGGGGGGGCACCCATGGGACCCTATGATGGGGAGGGGGGGGGGCACCCATGGGACCCTATTATGGGGGGGGGGCACAAAAAGGGGGGGATCACGTATGGGTGGGGGGTCCCTTTGGGGGGGGGGGCACCCATGGGACCCTATTATGGGGGGGGGGTCAGACATGGGTGAATGGGGGGCAATGGGGTGGGGGTTAATGGGGGTGAATGGAAGCAATGGGGTTAATGGGGGAGGGGCAATAAAAGGGGGATCAGGGGGGGCCCACGTATGGGTGGGGGGTCCCTATGAGTGGGGGGGGCACCCATGGGACCCTATTATGGGGATGGGGGGGCAACCATGGGACCCTATTATGGGAGGGGGGGTTACCCATGGGACCCTATTATGGGGGGAGGGGGCACCCATGGGTGAATGGGGGGCAATGAGGGGGGGGGGTGTATATATATGGGGTTAATGGGGGGGGGGGCACAAAAAGGGGGTCGGGGGGGGCCCACGTGTGGGTGGGGGGTCCTTAAGGGTGGGGGGGGCACCCATGGGACCCTATTATGGGGGGGGGGGGGGGGCACCCATGGTACCCTATTATGGGGGTGGGGGGCACCCATGGGACCCTATTAGTGGTGGGGGGGGCACCCATGGGACCCTATGATGGGGGGGGGGCACCCATGGGACCCTATTATGTGGGGGGGGGGGGCACCCATGGGACCCTATTATGGGTGGGGGGGGCACCCATGGGTGAATGGGGGGCAATGGGGGGGGGGGGTGTGTATGGGAGTGAATGGGAGCAATTGGGATGAATGGGAGAGGAAAGGGGGCGTGGCTTGAGGGGGAGGTGGGCGGGGCTTAAAAGGAGGGGGCGTGGCTACAGAAAATGGGCTAGTGTGGGAAAGGGGCGGGGCTAAAAGGAAGGGGGCGGGGCTAAAGGAAGTGGGCGGGGCTAAGAGGAGGTGGGCGGAGCTAAGAGTGGCTTTAAGGGGCGTGGTCTACTGAAGGGGCGGGGCTTAAGGAAGGGGGCGTGGCTACAGGAAAAGGGGCTGGTATAGGAAAGGGGCGTGGCTAAGAGAAAGTGGGCGGGGCTAAGATCTTTAAGGGGCGTGGCCTACCGAAGGGGGCGTGGTTAATGGGAAGGGGCGTGGCTAAAGGAAAGGGGGCGTGGCTTAACACCCCCCATAGGGAAAATTTAAAGGGCCAGCGCACCCCATTTTGAGCCCATCCCAAAGCAGCCTGTAAGACCCCATAACGAAGAGCCCCCCCCCCATAATATGGGGTGAGACCCCTCCCCATATTGCTCACGTCGTTCTCGGTGGCTGCTTGGGGCAGCATTCGTAGCATGACGATGGTGCTGGCACGTGGTTCCTCCTCTGCTGTTTCGGGCCTATAGTCCTGGTCCCTATAGTCCCCATCGGCCCCAAAGGGTAATGGGGGGGCTGAGGGGGGGTCTCGTTTTCCGGGGGGGGTCCGGAGATTCATATGGGGGCTGAAAGAGAAGGAGAGGGGGAGATATAGGGGGATATGGGGGGATATAGGGGGATATGGGGGGATATGGGGGGATATAGGGGGATATGGGGGGATATGGGGGGATATGGGGGGATATGGGGGTCCTAAGGCATCTTATGGGGGTCCTATGGGGGGCTCTAGGGGGATATGGGAGGATATGGGGGTGTATAGGGGGATATGGGGGGGATATGGGGGGATATAGGGGGATATGGGGGGATATGGGGGGATATGGGGGGATATATGGGGGATATGGGGGGATATGGGGGGATACGGGGAGATATGGGGGATATAGGGGGATATGGGGGGATATGGGGGTTTTAAGGCATCTTATGGGGGTCCTATGGGGGGCTCTAGGGGGATATGGGGGGATATAGGGGGGATATGGGGCGATATGGGGGGATATGGGGGGATATAGGGGGGATATGGGGGGATATAGGGGGATATAGGGGGATATGGGGAGATATGGGGGTCCTAAGGCAACTTATGGGGGTCCTATGGGGGTCTATGGGGGTTCTATGGGGGGCTATGGGGGTCCTATGGGAGGATATAGAGGGATATGGGGAGATATGGGGGGATATAGGGGGATATGGGGGGATATGGGGTTATATGGGGTTATATGGGGTTATATGGGGGGGATATGGGGTTATATGGGGTTATATGGGGTTATATGGGGGGGATATGGGGTTATATGGGGGGATATGGGGATATATGGGGGGATATGGGGATATATGGGGGGGATATGGGGTTATATGGGGGGATATGGGGTTATATGGGGGGGATATGGGGTTATATGGGGGGATATGGGGTTATATGGGGGGATATGGGGATATAGAGAGGATATGAGGGGATATGGGGGGGATATTGGGGGAAATGAGAGGGATATAGGGGGAAATGGGGGGGTATGGGGTTATAGGGGGGAATGGGGAGAAATGGGGTGATATGGGGTATACAGGGGGATATGGGGGGAATGGGGGGATATAGGGGGATATGGGGGGATATGGGGGATAGGGGGGATATGGGGGATATGGGGGGATATGGGGGGATATGGGGGGATATAGGGGGATATGGGGGGATATGGGGGGGAATTAAGGGGGATATGGGGGGATATGGGGGGATATAGGGGGATATGGGGG